>NW_021636865.1:0-65763 GCF_004799145.2 Neltuma alba
TCATAACTATTACTTTGGCCAAATTTATTGTTTTGTTGTTAGTGGGAACTTCCTTATTTCCATCTCTATCTCCACGAAACAATTTCAATTCTCCTAAAGTATAATGAAAAGAAAAAGAAAATATGATGAAATTCATGTCGAGCAAACAAAGAATTCATTTACCTGCCTTATTTTCATGTGCTATAGTTAATTTCTCTCTGAAGCAACTTAATTAAGTTTCTCATATATAGCAATATTATTAACTGAGTTGGGTATTTTCACGATAATTAATATTTCATTAATCAAGGCAAGAGAGAGAGCTTAAATTTCATTTATTTATTAAATGTTATCTATCAACACATGACGGGAATACTTATATTAAAAATGTACCCAAATATTTTGGAATACTTATAATCCTTTATACTCTATAATTTATAAGAAATCCCAATTATTAGGTTTTTCTTATAACCTTCATGCGAAGGATTGGTTTTTCAAGATTTGGCCTTTCTAGCCCAAGATTGTCCCCTAACCATGCCACTTGAGCGTAATAACTAACATTATTATTAAATGAATTGTCTATTGAGGTACATATATCAAAAAAATATATATATAAAATATGCACACATAAGGACATAAATATTTTTTAAATTTACATTTAAACTTCATATAAATAGGTAAAAATTTAAATTAACAATGTAATATTGAAAATTATTATTAAAAAAAAAAATATTTAATACATTATTATTTTGATCTTCATAAGAAGATCTAAGAAAATAATTTTGAATTGACCTAACAGGTGTCTTGTTTTTTCCTTTCTTTATCCTTTTAGGAGTTTTTTTTTCTTGTGTGCTTTCTCTTTTAATATTCTCTATTAGATAATTAACTCATATATATTTAAAAAAATAGTAAAACTAGTTATCTCTAAAACATCTACGTTAATTTATTTTTTTCAAACTAATTCATTTAACCATTTGCATTAGAAACTAATCCTATTAATGGAAAATCTATGTAATTAAGATAAATAGTTTGAAAAAAATTATAATTTGGAAAACAAATTAGATTGACATTGTTATATTCAAGAATAAAGAAAATTCAAAACTCCTTCGACTAACTCTTATATTTAAAATTTGACAAAGCATTATAGTCTTTTTGTTTGTCTTCCTTCCAAGTTTGCTTATCCACATGGTCAGAGGTTGTTGAAATGTTCATGTCTATCTTCGTTTGAAATATTTGTTCAGCTTTAAAGGATATAAAGGATGAGTAAGCTTTAAAGGAAGAGCAAGGAGTGGAACAAGAGGCCAAGCTTAAAAATGGAAGTTCAATATTTCAAAAGACCAATTACAAGACACTGGAGGCTCAATAACAAGAGTAAGAATCAAACTATAAAAGAGAGCTTAAAAAAAAAAGTCCATTTATTTGGAGGAAACATATTTGATGAGTTCAACAAGACTGCAAGAATTGTGATCATATTACTAAAAGTCCAACAACAAGATGTACAAGGCTCACATGTGGGGTAAAGGTTAATAAAAAGTGGAATAAATGTATAATTTTATCTCTGATCTTATTTCTCAAATGAATCTAACACCTCAATTTTTTAGTGGTGCAATTTTACTTATGACTTTTTTTGTGTGAAATTTACCTATGAATTTTTATGCAATTTTACTTCTGATTTTACTTCTTATGCATCAAAATAAAAAGAATATGGGTAAAATTGTATCTGAAAAAGAATTATAAATAAAACTGTACCACTAAAAAGATTGGGACATTGGGTGCACTTGAGAAATAAGATAAAGGGTGAATACCTTAAATGAGAACCTTTACCAAGATGTGTGGAAACAAATTTGGAAATTCATGCAAATTAAATGAATATTTAATTTGTGAAAAATGCGTCCAAATTTCAACAAAGTTTTATCAAAATTGTTTGAAGGTTACGAGACATAACGTAACAAAAGTTTTAGAAATGTTTATAATTAAAATTTTAGAACCAGACCTAGAATTGTTACTTGACATTCCCCACAAAAGCTCTCCGGCTTTTCAACTACACAGGTATTATTACTCCATGGTATGTTTGACATATTGCTGCGGATTATAAAAAGAATAAAACAAAGAGGAATGGAAATAGAAATGAAATGGAAGAAACCTATATAATAAATAAGATTTTAAATAAGACATATGTTAAAATGATTTTTTATATGATAAAAACACTTTTAAAACTATAATATGATTTTCACCCAAACAAGGCAAAACATGCATTTCACCGTGGACAAATGAAAAGGCAAAACTCATGCTTTACCGAGTAATAAGGGTAAATGTCCAAAGACAAGCACTAACAAGCACAGTCCCTCATTCATATGATCAAAGGTTGATGGAATGTTCATATTTCATTTATCTAGAAACAACTCAGTTTTTCTCTACATCATTTCTTCACTAATGTTCATTAGCTAATTTTTGCTTGAGATTCATATTTAAAGATAATTTTTCATGAAATTTCTCTCTCGGAGCACCCCATTGACGCTGATAATTTAACAGCCCACCCAATTAGGCCCAAAAAACAGCCCACCCAATACTTTTTCCCTTAGTCCCCACTCAGATAAAATAAAATAAATAAATCAAACATGTAATGGCTTCTGCAATTTGAATTATCTATTCCTTTGGTTTTTAATTTAAAGGCTAAATTATACAAAACCCCCCTGAAATATGGGCCGGTTGCACATAACCTTCCTGATATTTAAAAGTTTAAATTCAACCCCTCTGATCTTTTTTTTTTTTTTTTAATTATGTAAATCTTTCCATTAACTTACCGTTATCTTTTTAACGGAATTTGTCACGTCAGACCAACACAAGACACCTACATGGCATCCTATCTAATATAATCATTTTATAATAATTATATTTCTTTTATATAAGGACTAAAATGTCATTTTATATTAAAAAAACCCTCTTACTCATTAAATCTCTTTGATGAAATGCAACTTTTACCTTTCAATTCTTATGAAACCCTCACGCCGCCAAAATGGAACTTCTAGCCTTGTTTAGTATTTCATGGTCAAAGCTTGTAAAATAGGAGTGGAAATCGAGTCGGCAACTAGCAAAAAGAAAAGATACTAATCTATCACTATTATTTTGTCCTTTTATCATTCCTTGTCAAAGTGAACATCCATCATATTTGTCAGGCTATGATTTTTTTTTTCTTTTGGCTTTTATAATTCTACGGACATATAGATGTTATCCCACTTTTTCTAGACAGCGTCGGGAAAATAGGCCGAGTCTGTGTTAAAACTCTTTTAAGTTGAAGGCCGAGCTTATATTTTGAAGCCTTGAAAGGAAAGTCGGACTTAAAAAGCCAGTCCTATATGGCAAAAAAATAAACAGGTCGGTCCTGTAGGGTTGCAAGCCAGCCCATTTAAGCCTGCTAACCATTTTTTTATTTCTATATTTTTTTCTTAACTTAAAAAAGAAATCCAAACATTTTACACATAGTACACTTTTAGTTTCATTTACCCCAGCAACTCACATAAATAGCATTCATAAAAAGAGAAAAAAGAATCACTATAGTTGTTAGAGAAATAACTAAAAAATGTGAAAATTACAAGATTTAAAACTATTTATATTCATAAAAATGGATTTTTATTTATAAGTTGTCAAAACTTGTTAAAATATTGTATGTGTAATTTTTAGAGGTCTTTATTTGTCAATTACTTTTAGGCTCTTTTCAATTTTAATTTTCGGCTAGTTTTCTTGTACTGCTTTGTATATCTTCATCAAAAAAATTAAAATCAAGAAATTACTAAATAGAAAGTTTGAAACAATTTCATTGAAATTAGGAGTAATCTTCCTCACAGTAGCAAAACTGAAGAAGAATACATTTTTTTCATAGTAACAAAACTTTTTCATCTTTATTTGATAGCCGCAAAATTGAAGGATAACTTCATACAAGTAAAACTGAAAAATAACTTTTTATTCAAAGTATGAAGAATAAATTAATTATAAAATTATCTTTTAATAATATTAACTTAACTTTTTCATCTTTATTTGATATGAAATTTTCTTTCAATGTTAGGTTATTGCGACAACAGTGAAAAAGAATATGGCTAACAGAGAAGAGAATTCAATATGTGAGGAGAACAAAGAGTTGAAGAGGAGTTAAACACCCAAGTTGATTTGAATGGGTGCCAATTTTTTGATAACGATATTGAGCACTTAAGATTTATTTTTCGAAAATCTTGATGAAGGGATAGTAGTAAAAGTTAATTAATGGTTGCGTGATAACCCACTTGAAGGATCAAAGAGTAGAGATATGAGGAATGAAGAGGCACAAAGTGAATTTGATTGGGATGGACAAGTGCAATTTGATTATGATGATAGTGAAGAGTTAGCAAGTCCAATTGGATTAGATAATGAATCAGATAATGAAGGTCTGCAAATAAAGGATAGTCATATAGCTAGTGAGTTGAAAAGATAGATTTTAAAAGACCTATCAATCTTTAAGTTGGCATGAAGTTTGCATACTTCAAAGTTTACAGGCAAGCATTAAAGCAATATGCCATTGAGAATGGCATTGAGTTCAAGTATATAAAAAACGAAGCATGACGAATCAGGGTGAAGTGCAAGCGCAATTGTGGATGGGTTATACGTGCATTATGGACTCATGCTAGGGATGCATTTCAAATTAAGTCATTTCACCAAAAGGAGAACAATTGTGGATGGGAAAGAGAAAATAAATGGGTGACTGCATGTTGGTTGTCAAATAGATACATTGAACACATTAGAGACCAACCAAACTGGAGTGCAACAGCATTTGCAAATCAAGTCGAAGGGATTATAATGTTAAAATTTCAAAATTTTTTGCATATCAAGCAAAATGAATGCATTAGAAGTGTTAGAAGGTTGCGATGCAGAGCAATTTGCCAAAATATATGCATACTGTGGAGCAATAATGAAATTTAACCCTGAAAGTACAATGATGATTAAGGCACAAGGGTCACAATTTAAGCGACTATATGTGTGTCTCGATGCATGTAAACAAGGGTTTGTAACTACATGTAGGCCAACTATATGTGTAGATGGTTGTTTCTTGAAAGGTAGCTTTAGAGGCCACCTTCTATCTGCAGTTGGAAAAGATGCAAATAAGAACATGTATCCTATAGCATATGCTATTATAGAATCTAAGAAAGGATAGTTGGAATTAATTCTTTTTGCTATTTGAGGACATTGGCTCATGTAAAGATAAAGGGTAGATTGTGATATCAGATATGCAAAAAGTATTATGCTTATAATACATTTCTTGCATTTTTTACTTTTTACTAGTGTATAAAAAGAAGAAAAAGAAGAACGCTGCATCAAATCAAATAGAATAGACACTTGTAATTTTCTTTAATTATAAGATTTGATTTACTTTACATTCACACACTTATATTAATTTAAATAGAATATTCTTTTATTATTTATTGCAGGATAACCAGTCTCCTAGTACTCAAGGCTCTACTTCATCCTTAACATGAAGAAGACTAAAGTCCCTACTAAAGACCAATGAATGTTTTCTATTAAAAAAAGTATTGAAAAACTATTTTTATTAATTTTTCTTAAAATAACTGAGCATTGATGATATAGATCAATGCAAACATTTAAATAGTGTATTAGAGGATCACTTTTTATTCTTATATTTTGTCAAAATAAATTTTTAAATAACATTTTTATTTTATTTTTACCACAAAAAAATTCCTATTTTAATTAATAAAAGATTGTCAAAATCTTAATAAATTTATTAAGATCATAAAATAAAATTATAACATTATAAAAATGTTACAATGAAAGTAATGAGTTGGTTTTGACGAGTATTAAATAGGAAAAAAAAAGTAATGAAAATCCAGTATTATAATGTTAGGGGGGTTATGTGCAACTAGTTTAAAGTTCAGGGGTGTTTTATAAAATTAACTTAGATGGGATGCCATGTAAGCTGCCATGTAGGATGCGATGTGGCTTGTGTTGATCTGACACGGCAAATTCCATTAGAAAGTTAGATCTCAAAATATCATAATCATATTTTTTAATATCTTTCCTCCCTTTTCTATTTCATTATAGTTGAGAAAGTATCAATAGTGATAATTTAAGAAAAATTGATAAATATGATAAATAATTTTATATTTAAGACAAATACTAACTCTACAATTAAATCCTACATTAAATAGCAAGATTGTCAATCATTTGAAAATGAAATTCCTAAGGTTGGTCATGCTTCTTAAGATCTCTGACTCCCACGAAGGGCAGATCCCTTCCTTAGAAAGGTGCAAATATGTTGACCCAGGATTCCTTCCTTATAAATGACAGTTATGTATAACGGGTTAAAAGAATGTCCCAAGAAAGAAAGCTAAAATGAAGCAAGAGTTCTTGAGTTGAAGTTAAATGATCCAAAAATATAGCAAATATTAGTTGACTGAATGTACCAAAATATTATTTTCGATTCTTAATATAAGAGCTGGTTTGACATTTATTTTGATCCTAAATATAAAACCACAATCCATTTTATCTCTCATATTTATTTCTTTATCTCAAGGTAGTCTTTATAGTAGTCATATATATTAAATGTTTTATGAAATGGCACTCTAGCTAATACATATGACTACCAAGGCTATTTTAGAAAACACAACAATATTTATTACAAATAACTAACTTAACTAATTTTTTTAATCTACTCAAATTAGTCAACTACTTTTTCAATTAAAGACCGAAGGTAATACAAATTTGTGATGATTAGAGTTAAAAAAAGTATTTACTGTTGAATTTGCAAGTCATAAATAAAAAAGATCACCACAAATCACAGAACAAGAAAGGGAATTTTTGTTTTGATGGGATTTATAACTCTACGATTTTATATTCTTCTTAATTTCAAACAAAACCTCCTTTTGCTAAAAGTAACTCTCTAGCATTTGAACAAAAACCTTCAGCGGCGGAAAAGCAACAGATATGTAAACAGAGTCATCGGCGGGTGGATGCTAAGGTCACAAGCATCAAGGTTATTCCGTTATTGTTACCATTATATGCCAATGAAGGCAACGAATCTGGGGTTTATTGAGCATTATCAATGTTACTATTATTATTGTTATCATGGGAATCGTTGCTGGAATCAAGTTTTTCTTTCCCGCCACCAAATCAATCCTTCGCTAATTCCCAAAACCCCACTCTCTTAAGCATACACGCATTTCTCTGTTATGTGTGATGAGTACAAGTTTAAAGAAAAAGTTTAATCCCAAAATGCACGTTGACATCCCAACAGCTTCACTTCACAACTCTTTACTCGGCTTTCTACTGGTAAGCCTCTTCGTTGTCATAACCCTTCGTAAGCAGCTCTTTCCCGTTGGTCTATTATCAATAAAAACACTAATGTGAAGAGTGTAAATCTAAAAAAATAGCTCAATCCCAGAATAAAGAAGGAGAGCTTTTTGAGCCTATAAATTCCAGACTCTTCAACATAGGACTCGTAACATTATAAATAGGCTGGTTACGTGGTGGGCTGTGTGGTCACTTGACATTTCTGTGCCAAACTTCCTCAAGAAAGTCTTCATAACTCTTACATTTTAGTTTTTAGAGAAAATTTGATGAGACAATTTAATATAAAAAATTGAGTTCTGCCCGTTACACTGACAACTTAACAACCGCCCAACACTTGTCATTTTTCTTTGGGTCAACAAAAAAGAAAACATGATGGATTATATAATATCCGCATTCCACAGGCTAGGTCTGTCCCAGTTGACTCCATGTCAACGAATAGTATCAAAAACACGGATTCAGTTATAATACAGAACCTTCCTGTAGTCTCTAGCAGTGGTGGGGGTTCAAATCTTAGGAACTATCTATGACTTTACTTTCTTCAGTTTACTTCTGCAGATAGTTTAATTTTGTTGCATTGGATCCGGATCTTCTCAGCAGCCATTTTCTCTTTTTCTCTCGGAAGCTTAATATCCTACCCGTCCAGTTGATCTAACAGCCTGCAAAGAGACACCTCATGAAGCTTTTTAGAATCGCATATGAACCATCCATCTTGATATAATCCTGGCCGTTCATTTAATTGCATATTCTGCCAAATCGCTTCAGAGTTCAGAGTGCCATTTTCTGTCGAAGTTCCACCCCCCGGGCAATGCAGACAGGAAGCTCCGTCGTCTCGTAACCTATCATTGGAAAATATGAGAGAATCTCCATAGCTTTGCTGAAAGTAGTTTATTCAGGTATCTACATTACACCTCTTTGCTGAAAGCTTAATATCCTACCCGTCCAGTTGATCTAACAGCCTGCAAAGAGACACCTCATGAAGCTTTTTAGAATCGCATATGAACCATCCATCTTGATATAATCCTGGCCGTTCATTTAATTGCATATTCTGCCAAATCGCTTCAGAGTTCAGAGTGCCATTTTCTGTCGAAGTTCCACCCCCCGGGCAATGCAGACAGGAAGCTCCGTCGTCTCGTAACCTATCATTGGAAAATATGAGAGAATCTCCATAGCTTTGCTGAAAGTAGTTTATTCAGGTATCTACATTACACCTCTTCCTCCATATCTTCGCTCTTCTTTTCCATCCCTTTCTTTCTCATTCTTGACTGTTGAATGGCCAAGTAAGCAGAGGTTCTTTCCAGAAACTTAGCAAGCATTTAAATTAGAACCTTTTGTCTGCTACTGTTAAAATCTAAGATGACCTGTGCTGCTATGGGCGTATAAGCTAAGCAATTGTGCTAAGATTCTTTAAAGCATAATTTTTTTTCTAATTTTCACATTGAGTTTCTTTTTGGTTTGCATCATGTGATAATTTCATGGAATTATTATATTCTTCATGTATTTCCCCCCATGATAAGCAATGTTGATTTTGTATTGAGAAACATATATTCTAAACGAAGTTTGCAAAATTTCAATGAAGTCGATGGGTTGAAGTTATATGGCTGGATTAGCATTATTTCATTGCTTTATTTTGTTTCCCGTGGATACTTTTATATTTATTGAATCAAGTTATTTGGCACTTTATTAGATATCTTCCATGTCTTTCATGATTGTTTTGGAGGATGGAGAGAAGATGTACAGTGTCCAATTAAAAGCATGATAGCAGGGATGGAATGAGATTTATCTTGCTGATAAATAGCACTGTACAACCTGATTTAACAAAAAAGGTTCAGCTTATGAGAACCCAGAGTTTAAATCTATTTGAGAACAATAAGATGCCTATAAAGTAACAAGTAAAGTGACTACATGTATTTTTCAAACTCCTTGCTACAAATTTTGGTACAATTGTTTAGAAGAAGAATCAACTATCTTAAAACCAAATTTACAGCATTACATGAAACATTTCTCGAGCGCAAATTACATATATACAAGACAGCCTTGTTATATCAAACATATTGCATTACAACTTTTTTATGACCCTACAATAACATCTAAGCTGCTCTTTAATTTCTTCCTTCTTGTTAGGCGAAGGTGCATCTTCCATAACAACTACAACAATGTCTAATCAATTCCTAGCAGGTGAAGGTCCAGAAAGTCCATCTTTTATAGCCTCAACAATATTTAGTCAACATGAGAGATAATGTAGCTACCACCTGCAATAACAATGCAAATTCCAACACGTCAGTTATTCAATCCACCAAGTTATATTTTGCATGACATGACAGCAACTTGTATCTTCTTCCATAGAACAACAAATTCTGTTTTGTTCATTATGACAGCTAGTTCAATATGTATCAAATTCTATTTCATTAAATACGGAAGAGAAAGTTATGTTTTGTTCAATTGGTCATTTCCAAAGGTAGCTTTTGCAGCAAACTTGGTCTCGTTATTTGTTTAGGAGATGTGTATATCATTATTATTTGGAATCAATCTATCTATACTTCTGTAACTTTTTCCAGTGGCGATATCATAAAAGCTCTGATGGGGGAACACTTTATGGTCTAAAAATAGATTTACACAGCAACTCTAAGAACTTAAAAAAGCAATAAGCAATAAAACTTCAAACTCACTCCTCTCCAACATTTGTGAGTATGTTGAACTGGTTTGCAATTCCTAGTCTTTTCGATCATATCTTTAAATGGCTGCATAAATAAGAACAGAAGGTATTGAAGTTGCACAAAATTTGTGCAAGACGAAATCGTGGATGGATGCTTATTGTTATCTGTTGATTACATTCACTACCACTAATATATTGACTCTAACTGACTGTACATAGAAAACTGGAGAAAATCATGATGCGCCAACTAACAACTCAACTAAAAGGTCAGAATATTGTCGCATTTGATTTTGTTGAAAAACAGAGAAATCATGGGACTGCTAATACCATGAATTTCGAGAGATACAAACAAAACTAGAAGACCTCCTTTCACCAAAATGATAGAAGAAAAATGGATAAGTCACCAACATAATTTTTCCATCTAAACTAAAAGTGGCAACTTTGCCCATCTTAAGTGGCAATTTTGCTCAACTTTGCCATATAAATTCAACCGATCGACTTCATTGAAATTTTCCAAACTTCGTTTAGAATGTATGTTCCTCAATACAAAACCAACATTGCTTGTCATGGGGGAAATAAATGAAGAATATAATAATTCCATGAAATTATCATATGATGCAAACCAAAAAGAAACTCAATGTGAAAATTAGAACAAAAATTATGCTTTAAAGAATCTTAGCACAATTGCTTAGCTTATACGCCCATAACAGCACAGGTCATCTTAGATTTTAACAGTAGCAGACAAAAGGTTCTAATTTAAATGCAATAACCTTGTTAATTTTCTGGAAAGAATCTCTGCTTACTTGGACATTCAACCGTCAAGAATGAGGAAGAGAGGGATGGAAAAGAAGAGCGAAGATATGGAGGAAAAGGTGTAATGTAGATACCTGAAGAAACTACTTTCAGCCGGATTCTCTCATATTTTCCAACGATGGGTTACGAGAGGACGGAGCTTCCTGTCTGCATTGCCCCACGCGTGTACTTAGACGGAAAATGGCCTTTTCAGCTCTTAACCAATTTGGCAAAATGTGCAATTAAATGAACGGCCAGGATTACATCAAGATGGATGATTCAGATGCGATTCTAAAAAGCTTCATGAGGTGTCTCTTTGCAGGCTGTTAGATCAACTGGACGGGTAGGATATTAAGCTTCTGAGAGAAAAGGAGGAAATGGCCGCCGAGAAGATCTGGATCCAGTTTCTGGGGAGGAAACTCATTGTTTCCCGTGTGGAATTTCTGCCTCTCCAACTATGGTTTCTTCTTCTCCTTCTCCTTCTTTTCCTTCTTTTTTACATGATTCTCAAATAAAACACGATGTTCAGGCCGAAGAAAAAAAACACGATCTGTTCATCAGTTTCAGGGGCAAGGACACTGGACGCTGTTTTGTGCCCCATCTGCGAAAGGAACTACTTCAGAAGAAAATCAAACCCTATGTAGATGAGGACCTGAAGAGAGGAGCAAAAATATCTTCTTCGCTTCGGAGAGCAATTCAAGAATCGCAAATTTCAGTCGTCATATTCTCAAAAAGCTATGCCTCTTCAGCTTGGTGCTTGAATGAGCTTGAACAAATAATCGAGTGCAAGAATGTGAACAAACAGATTGTTTTACCCGTTTTCTACGACATAGATCCCTCAAGTGTGCGGCATCAAAGAGGCGCTTATGAAGAGGCATTTGCTCGTCATGAATTGAAGTTTAAAGGAAACGACTTGAAGGTGCAAAATTGGAAATCAGCCTTGAAGAATGCTGCTGACCTAGCTGGCTATGTTTCATCCCATTTCAAGTAAGCCAGCTTTCGAAAACTACATTGTTTGTTAAACATTAACTTCTAACATTTGATATATCCGTGTGTGTGTGTGTGTGGGAGGCTTACCTAATCTAGACCTTGAAAAAACATTTGTCTTTGTTTCGTAGAAACTAAGCATGATTTGCATCAGAATGTTTAGCTGGTTATTTTCTAATGATATTGCAACAGTTTCCTTCTGAATCCTAAAAGTTCCAACAGGTTGTCCATGAAAGGGTAAAAAATTTGCTGGAGGTTACATCAAAATTTAATGCAACGATGCTGATTGCGGTACCATTGATATCACGAATGAAGATTAAAAATGTGACGTCATTTTACCTTGTGACATCATTTTACCTTAAGTATGAACTATTAAGTCCACAAATGGTTCGGATTAGGAGTCACTGAATTGTAGTAAGCATATAATTGTAACACTTGTTGATCAGTCAATTTATTCCATCTTCTCGTTCTGATGCTTCTTTTTTCCTCCTTTGATGTAGTAATGACTCCGAGCTCATCGATAAAATCGTCAAAGATGTTTCGTTAAGATTGAATGTTATCCATCCTTGTCCTCGTGAATCAAAAGGCCTTGTTGGATTGCGCCCAGAAAAAAAAAAAGGCCTTGTTGGAATTGATCAACATGTTGCACGTGTTAGATCATTTTTGGAAATGGAGTCAAAAGAAGTTCAAATCCTTGGAATTTATGGTAGGAGTGGCATGGGTAAAACAGCCATTGCACAAGTTGCATATGACGAATTCTCTTCCCACTATGAAGGCCGTTGCTTTTTACACAATGTCAGAGAAGAATCCGAAAAGCATGGGCTGGAATATTTAAGTGACAAACTTATTTCTAAACTGCAGGAGGAAAAATCCATTCCTGTTCAAGAAATGCCTAATAGTAAAAGAAGATTTTTTGTGGTGCTTGATGATGTGGGTACTCGAGAACAATTAAAGCATCTGGTTACGAAGGGAATTTGTGGGGGACCTGGTAGTAGAGTCATTGTAACAAGCAAAAAGAAGCAAGAGCTAGCTGCTACAGGGAGACTACTTCATGACATGTATGAGGTCAAGGAATTGCACTTTGAAGAATCCCTCAAGCTTTTCAGCTTAAATGCCTTCAAAAAGAGGCATCCTGATAGGGAATATGAAGAACTTTCAAAAAGACTAGTTGCTTATGCCAAGGGCCTTCCTCTAGCTTTGAAAGTTCTGGGTTTGTGTCTTTGTTCTAGAGACATAGAAGCATGGGACAATACATTGAGAAAACTTGAGAAGCATGCCCCTCCTCGAATTCGAGATGTGTTGAAAATGAGTTATGATGGATTAGAGGGTGTACAAAGGCAGATATTTCTTGGCATCACTTTCTTTTAGACGAAAACGTAAAGATCAAATCATGAGCCTTAATGATGCCAATGGCATTTTTGGTACTAGTGGAATAAAAGAACTTCTAAATAAAGCTCTTATATTCGTTTCAAAGGACAATATAATACGAATGCCTCATTTGATTGAAGAAATGGGTTGGGAAATTGTTTGCCAAGAATGGGAAAAAAACTGAACAATGTCAGTTCTGGATGGACCTTCTGGTACGGTATGATCTGGTGCGTTCTGTACGCCCAGCAATGTTGTTTGGAACGAAATACTAGGACCGCTGAAATCTTTGAAAGCTGATCATACCATTCAAGCTCTCAGGTATAGCAGATTTCTGCCCATACAGTCTCTATTCCTACTGATTATGATGCTACTGACCATTACCTTCATTGGGAGGTCTGTGCTGATTTATTTGTTTTATGCATAGCTTTTAGAAAGAATCTAGATCCCGTTGGTGCGAAGCATTGAAAACAAGGGATGAGGATTAGGATTGTGATTGAGAAAATATGTTAAAAGAGTGATCGCTTGTTAAATGGAGCAATCCCATATATGTGGAACTGGGCAATACCATAGGGAGAGATGATATTCCTCAATCCTACTTACATAGGGTTGTCCAATCCCACGTAACATGCAAGCTTTCATTCTATGTACTCTTCTAACATATCTTTCAACCCCAATCACAATCCTTACCTCTCATTCTCAACGCTTCCTACAAAAGGGACCTAAAAGTAATGTTTAATCAGTCAGTTGACTTGTCCAACCGTGATCCTGCAGACTTCTCAGTTCAATGTTTGTCTTGTTTTTTTAATAACACTGCTTGTTACTGAAATTTGAGATGGTAGTTCTTATCATAGATGCTCCTTACGGAGAGGGTATAGTTAGTTTTGTTGTTTGGAAAAAGATTGATTGCAAAGCTGATAGGCGTTTTCTTTGTCCTCTGATCCGTTGACATCTAAATCTCACAACAGAAAAATAAACCAATAAAATTAACATGTGATGCAATCCATTCACGCTTATTTATGGCACTGAGCTTTCATTTTATAATATATGGGTTTCCAAACTCTAACATAACTCAACATTAACAAACTTAGGATGGATAAGTGATTGCTTTTTTTTTTTTAAATTTAAGATCTTATTGTTTATGCTGTGAAACTTGATTTGTTAATAGTGGAGGAAGCATAAAAATTGTTTCTTGACTGGGAATAGGAAACTAACGTTATCAAGCATCTAGGTTGAAACTCCGAGGGCAAACAAGGATAATTTTGTGCTGATAAAACATTGGCATTGAGTTTATTAAAGTATGGCTTGATGGAAAAGATTTATTCCTGTTTGCTAATATTTCTCCTTGTTCTCCATTGATGTATTATTTTCTTGTCATTATATTTGTTTTGCATGCGGAAAAAAAAAATTGTGCAGCGGTGATGAGTTGGCAAAATTTGTTTTTAAACTTAATGTTTTTGAGTTGCAAGTCTCTCAGAATCAGTTTTGGACTGGACAAGGGAAGTAGACTCAGATTTGTCGAATCAGAATAATACCCAAGGATTTTCATTGCTTAAAGTTTAACAACAAACACTGCTATAAAATGGTGACTTCTGGACATTGCTAAAAACTGCACGGTTTAACATATGCATTGCTATATATTGTTGCTGTTCTTGATATACTTTCAAGTTTACTATTAATTGCTCTAACCTGAAAAAAGAAAGTATGTTGACAAGAATGAAAATTAATTTGCAGATGTAGATGGTCTCTATCCAGTGAGACAAAGAAATTGCCATCTTCCCCCAAAAAATAAAAAATAAAAATTGTCAACTGTCCTCCTAAGCTTCAGAAGAAGTGTCTGACAATGTGTGCAGTGTTGGTGCATCCAGAAGAAATAGCCTAAAAAACAGTCCAATGTTTATTTTAGTTTCTTGTATGGACCGAAAGATATGTAATTTGTGGGTATTGTATCATTTAATATGTGAGAGCTGAATTATGTGTATGTAATGCAGTATTTGTAAAAGTGGTTTGGAAATGGATAAAAGGTTATAGGTTTTTCCACAATGTCTCTTTTTATATTTCTTTTCAATCATTACCTCAAGTATTGTTTACAACAATAAAATTATGGTAGATGAGAAGAAGTTTTTATACCAGCAAGATATAGTCCTTGGATACAGGTTTTAACAGTGAAAAAAAATACTCCAAGAGTACAAGTTTTTATAACAGCAAACAGCATATCATAAATTGGCTATGCTCCCAGAACAAAATTAATCTATTTAATTAGAAGAGAAAAGTATACCGGTGCCAAATTAAAAATCAAGAAAAATTATAGTTACTTACAAAATGATTTTTCCTAAAGAAAAATACTTGATTTAGTTGAAAATTCAATTTGATTTTAAATATAAGATTTTAGTCTATTTTGTTTTCAAGATTTATCTATTTTTTCCTCAAGTAATATGATGATTACATATATTAAGGAGTTGCTATACTATCAAGAAGCAATTCAAATGCACTTGATTAATAAGGATATTTTATGAAGATAATATTTATCTATTACAAATAACTAATTGGATTAATTTTTTAATATTTGCAAATTAGTTATCTAACTCTTGTAGTTTTTAAAGTTTAATTGAAAAACTGAGTAATTTTGAGACAACAACAAAATAAATGTTATATTTTTTTTCATCACTGTTTTGAGTAATGCGGTTGTCTAAAATATTGTTAAAGAAGTAGGCATTAAATATGATAAAGAATTAAAATTAAACTTTTGTGTTAAATTTTTTTTAATGAACATGTGTTTAAATTTTTTTATCAACATGTGAAAGAAATAATTATTTTTAAAATGTATAAAACCTTCGGCAAAAAAAAATCTATAAAAACATTTATCAAAATTAAAAATTATATTACACAAAGCGCTCCTTTGTATTCTATAATGTATACGAAATATTTACTGTTTTATTCCTTTCTTGTTTTTTCTTTTGCTAAAACAAGTCAACTTTATCAATTTTTTTGAAAAAAAACACAAACACTAATAGCCAAGGCCACAAGCAAAACAAAGACTCAAACGCGCAATACAATCTACAAACACAAAGAAAACAAATAACATAACCAGAAAATAAAATCAAATAACTAACATGACGGCAAACAAATACTGTTTTGCTTTACAAAACATTAACCCTTTTTTTTTTTAAAAGAAATATCATGCAAATATTGGGTCTTCAAGATTTAAAAACATAGGGCCTGTTTGTTTCGTTCTGCATTTTTTTTTTAAATCCTCAGAACAATTTTTTAAAGTTGTTTCTTAGGACAAATTTTGGAAAAAACATAAAAATTGTTTGGATAGCAATTTTGAAAAATCAAATTTAAAAAAAAAAAATCGTACTTAGCAGGCAGTAATTGTCTTTGGTAGTAATATGTAGCTGGTAGTATGTGAGAAGAGAAGAATATTTCTTCAATTTTTTAAAACAAAAAATAAAAAAAAAACAAAAACAAGAAAGCACGAAAAAAATGTTTTAGTTTTTTAGTTTTTAGAAATATGTTACTGTTTTTTTTTTGTTTTTTTAAAACAATCAACTAAAACACATTATCAAAAAAAAATTGTTTTTCTGTTTTTGAAAACACAAAATTATTCCAGACTCTTAGGTTGTTATAATTTTTACTTTTAAAAGGCTAAAGTATAAAGGGAAAAAAAAATCCCTTATAAAGAACTTCCAATAATGTGAAATCTCAATTCCAGCACCTAACATTTAAAAATAATTAAGAAAAAAGTGAGGCCTAAACCGGCATTTTGAAAATACTTTGAAATTACCTATATGCCTTTTTATGACATAAGAAAAGTTATAAAACTTATTATTTCTAGTTTAATACTTGTCATTATTAATTAAACACTTAACGTTTCTAGTTCAAAACTTTGTTGATTAACTAACTAAAATAATGCAGGATAAAAAAAATTTATAAAACTTGTAATTTCTAATTTAATACTTATCATTATCAGTTGAGCCCTTGTAATTTTCAATTCTATTAATGTCATTGATATCATATAAAGGCATGTGGCTAATAGCACAATATTTTCAAAATGTCAATTCAACCCTCATTTCCTTTTTTGTCATTTTCAGGTGCTAGGTACTTAAACTAAAATTTCATATACTTAGGATTCTTTGTAAGGAATTTTCCCAAGTGTAAATTTGCCAATCTTAAATTTTCATCAAATTTCATTTTACTTTTTAACTTTATAAAGTATATTTTTTGTACTTTATTATTAACTCTTATTAGTACAAAATAAGATTCTAATAGCCACCTCTTTAGTCGCGGCCAGCTGGGGGATCGTGGTGAGTCTCCAGTGAGGAGCTGAGGTTTTCAAATTAAAACCTCATATATTTACACCTCTTTACTTGTCGTTTTCGCTTCTTCATTCTTACCATCCAGATGGATTAGAAAGTCAAGTAAAAAACTAAATTCTATCTAGGACTGCACATGGACAGGACAGAACAGAACAAGACCCTTACCTGATACCTAGTCCGAAAAATAAACAGGCTGCAAAATCCAGCCCGTTACTCGGTTCTGTCCATAAAAAGCCCTATTAATTTTGGGTTAGGCAAATGCAGACAGGGCAGGCGGGCTTCCATGCTCAATAAATCAATATACTATATTAATTAACTAATTATTTATGTCTATCTAAATAATCTAATGTAACTTTATATTAAAATAGCAATTTGGCCTTAGTTTTGTTATTACTAATTAATATATTATGAAATTGTTTTTTGTAATAGCCAGGAGTGGGCTTTGACAAAAAAAATGTTGTTTGTATATTTTATTAAACTTAATTATTTTTCTAGTTTCTAACTCTCAAAATCATTCAAAAATAAATAAGTATAATAAACACTGAATATTAATGTAATAATGCGTTTGATTCAGAAAATAAATATGAGGCAAATAAAATATATATGAATAAAATTATATATATTTTTGTGGGCATAGCCAAATGGACATGGCAGCATATTGTACCCGATACCCAGCCCAACCCAACAATTTACCCAGTCCGAACATACCCAACAAAGAACACTCCTGGTACTATCTTCAAAGTATAAGAAAAATCAAACATCAAAACTCAACTTTTCTCATCAACTTTCACTTCTTTAAAAAAGAGAAATTCTTAGTGCACCACGTCATTTGTGCTCCAACAAATAAAAATATGACATCTCAGACCATTTTAATCCCATGAGTCAAGATTTTTATCTCCAATTTGATTATTTAAAAAAATAATAAAAAATTCCTAGGGTTTGTAATCATGGCCGTTGCCTCCTCCATGTTCTCTCTTCCTCCCTTTGCCATTGCTGACTGGACTCCCTCCATCCCAGCAACTAGAAAGATTAAAGCAAGAATCAAGAAGAGCTAGAAGAAGTTTTAAAATCCGTAATACTTCCGGTCTCCCTTCCAGATCTAGGATTTTCAAAAACTCCGATGACGAAACGGAGGAAGAGAGAATGGGGAGGTGGTTGCGAGGATTACCAAACCCTATGAATTTTTTATAATTTTTTAAATAATTAAAATTGAAAAAAAAAGTGACATATAGGGTCAAGATGGTCCAAGATGTTATGTTTTCATTTGTTGAAGCACAGATGACGGGGTGCATTTGAGAATTCCTCCTTGTAAAAGCGAAGGTGGGACTCCGGTTCGAACCCTGACGTGAAAGTAGCTCCAATGCGTCGCTCCTCAGTAAAATGAGGGTCGGATCGTCAATTCATCTGCTCACTACCTACGCAATAACTGATCCTCGAGATTCAGGCAATGTTTTAAGAACCGGACCGGACCGGACGGTCGAACCGGTTGAACCGTGACCCGGACTCGTTAACGGCTCGGTTTGGACCAAAAAACCGTTTATATAGATGAGCCGGATTGGACCGGAGTTGAGCCGTTATTAAGCCGGAAACCGGAGTTGGACCGGAAACCGGAACGGTTTTCAGAAAACCGGACGGTTTTTTAGCCTGACTAAAAAAATACTAAAAATTTAAAAAAAATAGAAGAAAAATAAAAAAATTGATCCCCTTAAATATCCTAATATATTTTTAGACTATTTATAACCATAGAGTATTATTTCATTGAAAATTTCATATATTGTGGTGTTAAAATCGTAAGTCGCTAGTCTTTTTGTTTTGATATTTGGTCTATCGTTTAAAAAAATATTTTGATTTGAATGAATTGATAATTTGTAATATCATTAAATATTTTAAACATACATAAATTTAAATATATAAGGTTTTAGTCCATTTTCAATGATTTCATTATAATTTTAGATTATTTAAATGCATTTCTAAATTATTTAATAATTTGATATTTTTCATATATACTAATTATATGTATATAATATTGTTTTAAATTAATTATTGCATCACCGGTCTGACCAAACGGTCCGACCGATCCGACCGATTGAATCATGACCCGTTGATTTTTCCGGTTCGACTTCCGGTCCGACTTTTAAAACATTGGATTCAGGGATGCCAGCACTATCTTGTGATTTTTCTCTTTTGGTCCCCACTCAAATAAAATAAAAATAAAACACGGAATGACTTCAAGACCGTGTCTATCACTTTTTTGAATACTTAATTTTGTATTTAATGGGTAAAGCGATTTTCCATTAATTAAGGAGCGAAAATTTCGGGGCTAACATTAAAAATCTCACGACAAATGTTTCCACGGTACTTTCCAAATGATTGAGATTTAATGTATTAATCTTCATTACTTTGATATTAAACGGTTGAGATTTAACATCCTATAAAAATATTATTTTAATATTAACTAAACAAATATAATGCACATAAATAAATTTAAGTTATTAAAATTTGATACAAATTTGATCTGAGTATCTTTATGTTTTGATTAAAATATTACACATATTTATCATGTTTGCAAATTAATTTCTAACCCCTCAAATATATATGTGCTATTTAATTCAATAATGAGCTTATACTCATGAGAGACAAATAACCAAATTACGTTGATAAAAAAAAACAGTTAAAATTAGTTGAGGACAATTAATGTGTAAAAAGTATAATGTTTTTTCTAACAATGCTCCCATTAATAAGGAGAGAGAGTATGAAAGAGAACAATTAAATTATTAAAAGAAAGAGAAGTGGGACGGAGAGAGAGTATGAGTTGGAAACAAAATAAATAGGGGTAAAATAGGAAATCAATACAAAAAAATAGAGACAATTTTTAAGTGTCTCTTAAATATGGGAACATGTCATAAACATTAAATGTTTCTTATAATAAGGAACAGATAGAGTAATATATTAAATCTCGAATGCTGATCCAATGACAGAGATAGTAAGTGAAGAAAAAATAGGGGAAAAAAAATCAAGTAAGAACTAAGAAGGGAACCTCTCCATTTTATTACCTTCTACTTCCCTCCCCTTCTTTATTCTTACTAGTAGGTCAACATTAAATGATTGAGATTTAATATCTTATAAAAATATTATTTTAGTATCAACTAACAAATAATGTATACAAATCATTGGCAAAAAAAATGTATATTAAATAAATTTAAATTATTAAAACTTGATCTGAATAATTTTACATTTTTATTAAAATACATTGAGAAAACTTGAGAAGCATCCCCGTCCTCAAATTCAAGATGTGTTGAAAATAAGTTATGATGGATTAGATGTTGGACAAAGGAAGATATTTCTTGACATCACTTGCTTTTTTGAACGAAAACGTAAAGAGCAAGTCATGAGCCTATATGATGCCAATGACATTTTTGGTGCTTGTGGAATGAAAGGACTTCTAAATAGAGCTCTCATATCCTTTTCAAATGACAATATGACACGAACGCCTGACATGATTCAAGAAATGGGGGGGGAAAAAAAATACTGGACAAAGTTGGCGCTGGGAGAAACTTGTGCCACAGTACGATCTGGTGTGCAGCATAGACCCCGCAGTCTTGCTTGGAAAGGAATATAGGCAGATGGTGATGGGGGATTGATAGGAATGGTGTTTGAGCATCACCTATTGATGTTTGGTGGGATGGTGCTGAAGGGTGGCCAGCAGGATGTGATAAGTAGTGTATCTGTTGCAATTTTTGTTAAAAACCTTTTCAATCTGATTTCACACTTGCTCTGCAATTTTGATTTTGTATGTGCTGAGAAAGATGACTTCAATTTGATGCCTGATCTTCTTGGTAACTTCAAAATGTTAAACTGTGGATGTAGGTTTACAAGCCAGTTAAGTGTGGATCGCACTCTTTCGCCTGTAAAGCTGATCATACCATTAAAACTCTCAGGTATAGCAGATCTCCGGCCATATAGTCTCTATTCTTACTGATTATGAAGCTACTGACCATTACCTTGATTGGGAGGCATGTGCTGATTTGTTTTTGTTTTACACATAGCTTTTAGAAAGAATCTAAAAGTAAAATGTTTAATCCATCATTTGAGCTGTCCAGCTGCGATCCTGCAGCCTTCTCAATTCAATGTCTGGTCTGATTTTTTGATAACTCTGCGTGTTACTGAATTTGGAGATAGTAATCCTTATTATAGATGCTGCCTTTAAGGAGAAGGCACAGCTTGTTTTATTGTTTTGAAAAAGATTGACTGCAAAGCTGATAAGCGTTCTTGGATGTCTTGGTCCTCTGATCCTTTGACATCTAAATCTCACAACAGAAAAAAATAAACCAATAAAACTGACATATGATGTAATCCATTCACGGTTATGGCCTCGAGTTTTCATTTTATAATATACGGGTTCCAATCTCCAGCATAACTGAGCATTAACAAACTTAAGCTGGGTTAGTGATTATGTGTTTTTCTTTTCAATTATTTAGGATCTTATTATATGCACTATGAAACTTGATTTGTTGAAAGTGGAGGAAGCATAAAATTTGTTTCTTGACCGGGAAAGGTTGAAACTGTGAGGCCAAACAAGGAGAATTTTGTGCCAATAAAATATTAGTTCATTAGAATATGACTCGATGGAATAGATTTATTCCTATTTGCTAATATTTCTCCTTGTTCTCTCTTGATGTACTATTTTCTCGTCATTAAATTTGTTTTGTATAAAAAAAGTTGTTCAGTGGCGATGAGTTGACAAAATTAGTTTTCAAGCTTAATGTGTTTTGAGCTGCAGGTCCCTCAGAATCAGTGGCAATGAGTAGACTCAGATTTGTCAAATGAGAATAATAACCAAGGATTTTCCTTGCTGAAAGTTTAATAAACACGGTTATAAAATGGTAACTTCTGGACATTGCTAAAAACTGCACAGTTTAACATATGCATTGTTATATATTGTTGCTGTTGTGGATATACTTTCAAGTTTACTATTAATTGCTCTAACTTGAAAAAAGAAAGGTATGTTGACAAGGATGGAAATGTTAATTTGCAGGTGTTGATGCTTTCTATCCTGTGAAACAAAGCAATTGCCATCTTTCCACAAAAAAAAAAAGGTTGTCAACTGCACTCCTAAGCTCCAAAAGAAGTGTGGAACTAGCTGTGCCGTTTTGGTGCATCCAGAAGAAATAGCCACCAAAAGAGTTCGATGTTTGTTTTAGTTTCTTGCATGAATCAAAAGATATGTAAGTTGCGAGGATTGTATCATTTAATATGTGAGAGCTGAATTTATGTATAAGCAATGCCATACTTGTAAATAGTAATATTGAAATGGATGAAAGGTCATAGTTTTTCCACAACGTCTCATTACTTTTTTTCCAGTCAGTAATTATTGTTTACATCGAGATATGTAGCTTCAAATGATGGGAACTCAGCGCCCCAAATGCGAATATCCTAAAAACAACAAGATTATTATAGATGAATATGAGTTCTTATGAAGGCACAAAAAAAAAAAACCTCCATAGAAAAATACTTTAATTTTGTTTTGTTGACACTGTTAGTTTTTGTACAATGTCTAGCGGAACTGGTAAAGTAAAGTTATAAAATTGACTATACTAGCAAAAGAAAATTAATCTATTTAATTAAAAGAGAAGAATACATGGGAATCAAGCTAAAATTAAGGAAAAATATAGATAATTACAAAAATGATTTTCCCAAAAAAAATATTTAAATTTTAATTGAAAAATTGAGTAACTTTTGAGAAAACAACAAATGAATATGTCATACTTTTTATGTAACTGCTTTGGGTAATGCGTTTGTCTAAAATATTATTAAATAAGTAGATATCAAATATGATAAAGAATTAGAATTAAAATATGTGTTAAATTTTCTTTTATGAACGTGTTTAAATGTTTTTATCAGCATATGAAAGAAATAATTATTTTGAAAATCAATAAAAATTATCTATATTTTTCCGTTGCACGAATACATTCCTCAGTTTTCGTGTTTAAATGTTTTTATCAGCATATGAGGAAGTTAGTTTCTCCCTTTCTCCATTGTACGAATACATTCCTTAGTTTTCAAAAACAATCAGGACATTTCAGTCTTTACACCAAAAGTGCAAATTCCAGATTAGTACTTCATACCCATTTGGTCATTTTATTTATTTAGATGCATGTTTTGTCTTTTTTATTTTTATATAGTATTTTGTGGTCATTTTCCCAAACTTGTATGCGTATACAAATTTACAACTCTCAATTTTCAAAATAACAAGCTAAGCTATAGACCAATAAAATTAAAAAATTTTCATAGTTAAGTTTACAAGTTTTTTTTTGTATACAGTAAGTTTACAAGTTGAAATATGTATTTTAACAACCAAAAAAATGGCTCAATAACAACTACACATATAAAAATTTATAAATAAAAGGGACTAGGTACACAAACAAATTTGGAATGCAAAAAAAACATGAATTTTTCCAGACAGGGTGACAATACCATGTCCCTTAATCCTCAAAAATGTCTCTCACTTTTTCTTTTTGTGAGGTCCATTTTGTCCTGGTGTCAGCTCTTTGATCTCTCTCCCCTATTTCAACTCCCTCATCCCCCCTCTCCCTCTTACCCTTTAGTTTTGTCTTCTTTTTCTTTTCTTTTAAAAAAACTTTTTGTAGGAATTATTTATTTTGAAAAAAAATATATTACCAAAACAATCTTTAAAACTTTAATGTAGAGAGTGATAAAAATATATTTCAAGCGGTTACTTTTGTTGAAAGTACTTACTGTTGAATTTGCAAGTCATAAATAAAAAAAGATCATCACAAATCACAGAACAAGAAAGGGAATTCTTGTTTTGATGGGACTTATGACTCTCCCATATTTATTATTCTTCTTAATTTCAAACAAAACCTCCTTTTGTTAAAAGTTAACTCTCTGGCATTTAAACAAAAACCATCGGTGGTGGAAAAGCAACAGATATTTAAACATAGTCTTCGGTGGGTGAACGCTAATTGCTAAGGTCGGAAGGATCAAGGTCATTGTTACCATTACATGCGAATGAAGGCAACGAATGTGGGATTTATTGAGGATCATCAATGTTTTTCGGCCAACAAAAAAATGTTACTCTTATTATTGTTATTATGGGAAGCATTGCTGGAATCAAGTTCCTTTTTCCCGCCATCACATCAATCCTTCACTAATGCCCAAAAGTACCCCACCCCCTCAAGCATACATGCATTTCTTTTGTGGGATGAGCACAAGTTTGAAACAGAAAGTTCAATCCCAAAACGCACCCTCTCACAATAGTTGACATCCTAACAATTTTACTCTGCAGCACTTTACCAAGCTTTCTACCGGTAAGCCCCTTCGTGATCGTAACCTTTCATAAGTAGCTCTTTCTAGTTGGTCCACTGTTAATAATAAGAACGCCAATATGAAAAGTGCAAGTCCAAAAGAAAAAACTCAACTCTAAAAGATTAGTCTTAAAAAACTTTTTGAATTTATAAATTCAGGCTCTTCAACATAGGACGCGTAAAATTATAAGTAGGCTGGTTGCGTGGTGGGCTGTATGGTCACTTGACGTTGCTACTTTTAGCTTTCTCAAGGATGTCTTCATAACTTTTATATTTTAGCTTTTAGAAAAAATTTGATGAGACAATTTAATATAAAAAATTGAGTGGTCCTCGTTGCACCGACAACTTACAGCCGCCCAACGCTAGGTATTTCTCTTTTGGTTCTAGTCAAATAAAACAACAAAGAAAGCATGCTGGCTTTTATAATATCCATGTCAACGGGTAGTATCAAAAAATACGGATTCAGTTATTATAATACGGAACCTTCCAGCAGTCTCTAGTAGTGGTGGGGGTTCAAATCTTGGGAACTATTTATGACTTTACTTTCTTCAGTTTCCTTCTGCAGATAGTTTGATTTTGTTGCAATATAGGGTAGTTTCTGGAGAAGAAACCCATTGTTTCCAGTTTTTGAATTTCTTCCTCCCCAACTATGGTTTGTGATTCTTCTCCTTCTTCTTTCCATGATTCTCAAATAAAACACGATGTGTTTATCAGTTTCCGCGGCCAGGACACTAGACGCAGTTTTGTGTGCCATCTGCTAAAGGAACTATGTCGGGTGAAAATTAAACCTCATGTAGATGAGGACATGGAGAGAGGAGAAGAAATATCATCTTCGCTTCTGAAAGCAATTCAAGAATCGAAAATTTCAATCGTCATATTCTCAGAAAGCTATGCCTCTTCAAGATGGTGCTTGAATGAGCTTGAAAAAATAATCGAGTCCAGGAACGTGAACAAACAGATTGTCTTACCCGTTTTCTACGGCATAGATCCCTCAGATGTACGGCATCAGAAAGGCGCTTATGAAAATGCATTTGCTGATCATGAATTGAATCTTCAAGGAAACGATTTGAAGGTGCAAAATTGGAGATCAGCCATGACGGATGCTGCTAACATATCTGGCTATGTTTCATCCGGTTCCAAGTAAGCCAGCTTTCGAAAACTACATTGTTTGTTAAACATTAATTTCTAACAGTTGATATATCCGTGTGTGTATAGGGGGCTACCTAATTTAGACCTTGAAAAAACATTTGTCTTTGTTTCGTAGAAACTAAGCATGTTTTGCATCAGAATGTTTAGATGCTTATTTTCTAATGATATTGCAACAGTTTCCTTCTGAATCCTAAAAGTTCCAAATGGCAGATATTACATCTACCTTGAGTAGAGATATACTGATTATTATGTCCATAAAAGGGTAAAAAATTTGCTGGAGTTTACATAAAAATTTAATGCAACGATGCTGATTGCAGTACCATTGATATCATGAATGAAGATTAAAAATGTGACATCATTTTACCTTAAGTTCACAAATGGTTTGGATTAGGAGTCACTGAATTGTACTAAGCATATAATTATAACACTTGTTAATCAGTCAATTTATTCCATCTTCTTGTTCTGATACTTCTTTTTTCCTCCTTTGATGTAGTCATGACTCTGAGCTCATCGAGAAAATCATCAATGGTGTTTCATTAAGATTGAATGCTACTCGTCCTTATCCTAGTGAAATAGAAGGCCTTGTTGGAATTGATCAACATGATGCTCCTTGTCCTAGTGAATCAGAAGGCCTTGTTGGAATTGATCAACATGATGTTTCGTTAAGATTGAATGTTACCCATCCTTGTCCTAGTGAATCAAAAGGCCTTGTTGGGATTGATCAACATGTTGCACGTATTAGATTATTTTTGGAAATGGAGTCAGAAGAAGTTCAAATCCTTGGAATTTGTGGCATCAGTGGCATAGGTAAAACAACCATTGCCCAAGTTGCATATGACGAATTCTCTTCCCACTATGAAGGCCGTTGCTTTTTACACAATGTGAGAGAAGAATCGGAAGAGCATGGGCTGGAATATTTAAGTGACAAACTTATTTCTAAACTGCAGGAGGGTAAATCCATTCCTGTTCAAGAGATGCCTATTAGTAAAAGAAGAGTTTTGGTGGTGCTTGATGATGTGGGTACTCGAGAACAATTAAAGCATCTGGTTCCAGAGGGAATTTGTTGGGGACCAGGTAGTAAAGTCATTGTAACAAGCAAAAAGAAGCAAGAGCTAGCTGCTGCGGGAAGACTACTTCATGACATATATGAGGTCAAGGAATTGGACTTTAAAGAATCCCTCAAGCTTTTCAGCTTAAATGCCTTCAAAAAGGGCCATCCTGAAAGGGGATATGAAGATCTTTCAAAAAGACTAGTTGCTTATGCCAAGGGCCTTCCTCTAGCTTTGAAAGTTCTGGGTTTGTGTCTTTGTTCCAGAGGCAAAGAAGCATGGGAAAATACATTGAGAAAACTTGAGAAGCATGCCCCTCCTCCAATTCGAGATGTGTTGAAAATGAGTTATGATGAATTAGAGGGTGTACAAAGGCAGATATTTCTTGACATCACTTACTTTCTTGGACAAAAACGTAAAGATCAAATCATGAGCCTAAATGATGCCAATGGCATTTTTGGTACTAGTGGAATAAAAGAACTTCTAGATAAAGCTCTTATATTCGTTTCAAACGACAATATAATACGAATGCCTCACTTGATTCAAAAAATGGGTTGGGAAATTGTTCGCCGAGAATGCAACAAAAATAGTGAACAATGTCAGTTGTGGATGGACTTTCTGGTACGGTATGATCTGGTGCGTTTTGTAGACCCAGCAATGTTGTTTGGAACGGAATACAAGGACCGCTGAAATCTTTGAAAGCTGATCATACCATTAAAGCTCTCAGGTATAGCAGATTTCTGCCCATACAGTCTCTATTCCTACTGATTATGATGCTACTGACCATTACCTTCATTGGGAGGTCTGTGCTGATTTATTTGTTTTATGCATAGCTTTTAGAAAGAATCTAGATCCCGTTTGGTACGAAGCATTGAAAGCGAGGGGTGAGGATTAGGATTTTGATTGAGAACATATGTTAAAAGAGTGATCGCTTGTTAAATGGGGCAATCCCATATATGTGGGGCTGGGCAATACCATAGGGGGAGATGGTATTTCTCAATCCTACTTACATAGGGTTGTCCAATCCCACGTAACATGCAAGCTTTCATTCTATGTACTCTTCTAACATATCTTTCAATCCCAATTACAATCCTTACCTCTCATTCTCAATGCTTCCTACAAATGGGACCTAAAAGTAATGTTTAATCAGTTAGTTGACTTGTCCAACCGTGATCCTGCAGACTTCTCAGTTCAACGTTTGTCTTGTTTTTTTAATAACACTGCTTGTTACTGAAATTTGAGATGGTAGTTCTTATTATAGATGCTCCTTACGGAGAGGGTATAGTTAGTTTTGTTGTTTGGAAAAAGATTGATTGCAATGCTGATAGGCGTTTTCTTTGTCCTCTGATCCTTTGACATCTAAATCTCACAACAGAAAAATAAACCAATAAAATTAACATGTGATGCAATCCATTCACGCTTATTTATGGCACTGAGCTTTCATTTTATAATATATGGGTTTCCAAACTCTAACATAACTCAACATTAACAAACTTAGGATGGATAAGTGATTGCTTTTTTTTTAAAAAAAAAATTTAAGATCTTATTGTTTATGCTGTGAAACTTGATTTGTTAATAGTGGAGGAAGCATAAAAATTGTTTCTTGACTGGGAATAGGAAACTAAGGTTATCAAGCATCTAGGTTGAAACTCCGAGGGCAAACAAGGAGAATTTTGTGCTGATAAAACATTGGCATTGAGTTTATTAAAACATGGCTTGATGGAAAAGATTTATTCCTGTTTGCTAATATTTCTCCTTGTTCTCCATTGATGTATTGTTTTCTTGTCATTATATTTGTTTTGCAAGCGAAAAAAAAAAAAAAATTGTGCAGCGGTGATGAGTTGGCAAAATTTGTTTTTAAACTTAATGTTTTTGAGTTGCAAGTCTCTCAGAATCAGTTTTGGACGGGACAAGGGAAGTAGACTCAGATTTGTCAAATCAGAATAATAACCAAGGATTTTCATTGCTTAAAGTTTAACAACAAACACTGCTATAAAATGATGACTTCTGGACATTGCTAAAAACTGCACGGTTTAACATATGCATTGCTATATATTGTTGCTGTTATTGATATACTGTCAAGTTTACTATTAATTGCTCTAACCTGAAAAAAGAAAGTATGTTGACAAGAATGAAAATTAATTTGCAGATGTAGATGGTCTCTATCCAGTGAGACAAAGAAATTGCCATCTTCCCCCAAAAAAAAAAAAAAAAATTGTCAACTGTCCTCCTAAGCTTCAGAAGAAGTGTCTGACAATGTGTGCAGTGTTGGTGCATCCAGAAGAAATAGCCTAAAAAACAGTCCAATGTTTATTTTAGTTTCTTGTATGGACCGAAAGATATGTAATTTGTGGGTATTGTATCATTTAATATGTGAGAGCTGAATTATGTGTATGTAATGCAGTATTTGTAAAAGTGGTTTTGAAATGGATAAAAGGTTATAGGTTTTTCCACAATGTCTCTTTTATATTTCTTTTCAATCATTACCTCAAGTATTGTTTACAACAATAAAATTATGGTAGATGAGAAGAAGTTTTTATACCAGCAAGATATAGTCCTTGGATACAGGTTTTAACAGTGAAAAAAAAAATACTCCAAGAGTACAAGTTTTTATAACAGCAAACAGCATATCATAAATTGGCTATGCTCCCAGAACAAAATTAATCTATTTAATTAGAAGAGAAAAGTATACCGGTGCGAAATTAAAAATCAAGAAAAATTATAGTTACTTACAAAATGATTTTTCCTGAAGAAAAATATTTGATTTAGTTGAAAATTCAATTTGATTTTAAATATAAGATTTTAGTCTATTTTGTTTTCATTATTTATCTATTTTTTTCTCAAGTAATATGATGATTACATATATTAAGGAGTTGCTATACTATCAAGAAGCAATTCAAATGCACTTGATTAATAAGGATATTTTATGAAGATAATATTTATCTATTACAAATAACTAATTGGATTAATTTTTTAATATTTGCAAATTAGTTATTTAACTCTTGTAGTTTTTAAAGTTTAATTGAAAAACTGAGTAATTTTGAGACAACAATAAAATAAATGTTATACTTTTTTTCATAACTGTTTTGAGTAATGCGTTTGTCTAAAATATTGTTAAAGAAGTAGGCATTAAATATGATAAAGAATTAAAATTAAACTTTTGTGTTAAATTTTTTTTAATGAACATGTGTTTAAATTTTTTTAATCAACATGTGAAAGAAATAATTATTTTAAAAATGTATAAAACCTTCGGCAAAAAAAAATCTATAAAAACATTTATCAAAATTAAAAATTATATTACACAAAGCGCTCCTTTGTATTCTATACTGTATACGAAATATTTACTGCTTTTATTCCTTTTCTTGTTTTTTTTTTTTTTTTGCTAAAACGAGTCAACTTTATCAATTTTTTTGAAAAAATACAAACACTAATAGCCAAGGCCACAAACAAAACAAAGACTCAAACGTGCAATACAATCTACAAACACAAAGAAAACAAATAACATAACCAGAAAATAAAATCAAATAACTAACATGACGGCAAACAAATACTGTTTTGCTTTACAAAACATTAACCCTTTTTTTTTTAAAGAAATATCATGCAAATATTGGGTCTTCAAGATTTAAAAACATAGGGCCTGTTTGTTTCGTTCTGCATTTTTTTTTTAAATCCTCAGAACAATTTTTTAAAGTTGTTTCTTAGGACAAATTTTGGAAACAAACATAAAAACTGTTTGGATAGCAATTTTGAAAAATCAAATTTGAAAAAAAATAAAAAATCGTACTTAGCAGGCAGTAATTGTCTTTGGTAGTAATATGTAGCTGGTAGTATGTGAGAAGAGAAGAATATTTCTTCAATTTTTTAAAACAAAAAATAAAAAATAAAAACAAAAACAAAAACAAGAAAGCACGAAAAAAAAATGTTTTGGTTTTTTAGTTTTTAGAAATATGTTACTGTTTTTTTTTTTTTTTAAAACAATCAACTAAAACACATTATCAAAAAAAAATTGTTTTTCTGTTTTTGAAAACACAAAATTATTCCAGACTCTTAGGTTGTTATAATTTTTACTTTTAAAAGGCTAAAGTATAAAAGGAAAAAAAAATCCCTTATAAAGAACTTCCAATAATGTGAAATCTCAATTCCAGCACCTAACATTTAAAAATAATAAGAAAAAAGTGAGGCCTAAACCGGCATTTTGAAAATATTTTGAAATTACCTATATGGCTTTTTATGACATAAGAAAAGTTATGAAACTTATTATTTCTAGTTTAATACTTGTCATTACTAATTAAACACTTAATGTTTCTAGTTCAAAACTTTGTTGATTAACTAACTAAAATAATGCAGGATAAAAAAAAATTTATAAAACTTGTAATTTCTAATTTAATACTTATCATTATCAGTTGAGCCCTTGTAATTTTCAATTCTATTAATGTCATTGATGTCATATAAAGGCATGTGGCTAATAGCACAATATTTTCAAAATGTCAATTCAACCCTCATTTCCTTTTTTGTAATTTTCGGGTGCTAGGTACTTAAACTAAAATTTCATATACTTAGGATTCTTTGTAAGGAATTTTCCCAGGTGTAAATTTGCCAATCTTAAATTTTCATCAAATTTCATTTTAGTTTTTAACTTTATAAAGAATATTTTTTTACTTTATTATTAACTCTTATTAGTACAAAATAAGATTCTAATAGCCGCCTCTTTAGTCGCGGCCAGCTGGGGGATCGTGGTGAGTCTCCAGTGAGGAGCTGAGGTTTTCAAATTAAAACCTTATATATTTACACCTCTTTACTTGTCGTTTTCGCTTCTTCATTCTTACCATCCAGATGGATTAGAAAGTCGAGTAAAAAACTAAATACTATCTAGGACTGCACATGGACAGGACAGAACAGAACAAGATCCTTACCTGATACCTAGTCTGAAAAATAAACAGGCTGCAAGCCTGCAAAATCCAGCCCGTTACTCGGTTCTGTCCATAAAAAGCCCTATTAATTTTGGGTTAGGTAAATGCAAACAGGGCAGGGCGGGCTTCCATGTTCAATAAATCAATATACTATATTAATTAACTAATTATTTATGTCCATCTAAATAATCTAATGTAACTTTATATTAAAATAGCAATTTGGCCTTAGTTTTGTTATTACTAATTACTCCCTCCGTTCCTTATTATAAGAGACATTTGATGCCTATGGCATGTTCCCATATATAAGAGACACTTAAAAGTTGTCTCTAGTTTTTTGTATTGATTTCCTATTTTACCCCTATTTATTTTGTCTCCTACTCATACTCTCTCCCCCTCCCACTTCTCTTTCTTTTAATAATTTAATTGTTCTCTCTCCTTATTAATAGGGGTATTGTTGGAAAAAATATTATACTTTTTACATATTAATTATCCTCAACTAATTTTAACTGTTTTTTTAATCAACGTAATTTAGTTATTTGTCTCTTATAATAAGGAACGGAGGGAGTAATATATTATGAAATTGTTTTTTGTAATAGCCAGGAGGAGTGGGCTTTGACAAAAAAAATGTTGTTTGTATATTTTATTAAAATTAATTGTTTTTCTAGTTTCTAACTCTCAAAATCATTCAAAAATAAATAAGTACAATAAACACTGAATATTAATGCAATAATGCGTTTGATTCAGAAAATAAATATGAGGCAAATAAAATATATATGAATAAAATTATATATATTTTTGTGGGCATAGCCAAATGGACAGGGCAGCATATTGTGCCCGATACCCAGCCCAACCCAACAATTTACCCAGTTCGAACATGCCCAACAGTTCTTTCGAGTGATTTTTTTTTAGGGCTGGTTAGGCATTTTTTGCGGACTTGGATGAGCATAACGGGCAACTCAGTTTCATGAACACTCCCGGTACTATCTTCAAAGTATAAGAAAAATCAAACATCAAAACTCAACTTTTCTCATCAACTTTCACTTCTTTAAAAAAGAGAAATTCTTAGTGCACCACGTCATTTGTGCTCCAACAAATAAAAATATGACATCTCAGACCATTTTAATCCCATGAGTCAAGATTTTTATCTCCAATTTGATTATTTAAAAAAATAATAAAAAATTCCTAGGGTTTGTAATCATGGCCGTTGCCTCCTCCATGTTCTCTCTTCCTCCCTTTGCCATTGCTGACTGGACTCCCTCCATCCCAGCAACTAGAAAGATTAAAGCAAGAATCAAGAAGAGCTAGAAGAAGTTTTAAAATCCGTAATACTTCCGGTCTCCCTTCCAGATCTAGGATTTTCAAAAACTCTGATGACGAAACGGAGGAAGAGAGAATGGGGGAGGTGGTTGCGATGAGGATTACCAAACCCTATGAATTTTTTATTATTTTTTAAATAATTAAAATTGAAAAAAAAAAGTGCATATAGGGTCAAGATGGTCCAAGATGTTATGTTTTCATTTGTTGGAGCACAGATGACGGGGTGCATTTGAGAATTCCTCCTTGTAAAGGCGAAGGTGGGACTCCGGTTCGAACCCTGACGTGAAAGTAGCTCCAATGCGTCGCTCCTCAGTAAAATGAGGGTCGGATCGTCAATTCATCTGCTCACTACCTACGCAATAACTGATCCTCGAGATTCAGGGATGCCGGCACTGTCTTGTGATTTTTCTCTTTTGGTCCCCACTCAAATAAAATAAAAATAAAACACGGAATGACTTCAAGACCGTGTCTCTTCAATTAAAGGACAATTGTCTATCACTTTTTTGAATACTTAATTTTGTATTTAATGGGTAAAGCGATTTTCCATTAATTAAGGAGCGAAAATTTCGGGGCTAACATTAAAAATCTCACGACAAATGTTTCCACGGTACTTTCCAAATGATTGAGATTTAATGTATTAATCTTCATTACTTTGATATTAAACGGTTGAGATTTAACATCCTATAAAAATATTATTTTAATATTAACTAAACAAATAATGTACATAAATAAATTTAAGTTATTAAAATTTGATATAAATTTGATCTGAGTATCTTTATGTTTTGATTAAAATATTACACATATTTATCATGTTTGCAAATTAATTTCTAACCCCTCAAATATATATGTGCTATTTAATTCAATAATGAGCTTATACTTATAAGAGACAAATAACCAAATTACGTTGATAAAAAAAACAGTTAAAATTAGTTGAGGACAATTAATGTGTAAAAAGTGTAATGTTTTTTCCAACAATGCTCCCATTAATAAGGAGAGAGAGTATGAAAGAGAGCAATTAAATTATTAAAAGAAAGAGAAGTGGGAGGGAGAGAGAGTATGAGTTGGAAACAAAATAAATAGGGGTAAAATAGAAAATCAATACAAAAAAATAGAGACAACTTTTAAGTGTCTCTTATATATGGAAAACATGCCATAAACATCAAATGTTTCTCATAATAAAGAACAGATGGAGTAATATATTAAATCTCGAATGCTGATCCAATGACAGAGATAGTAAGTGAAGAAAAAATAGGGAAAAAAAATCAAGTAAGAACTAAGAAGGGAACCTCTCCATTTTATTACCTTCTACTTCCCTCCCCTTCTTTATTCTTACTAGTAGGTCAACATTAAATGATTGAGATTTAATATCTTATAAAAATATTATTTTAGTATCAACTAACAAATAATGTATACAAATCATTGGCAAAAAAAATGTACATTAAATAAATTTAAATTATTAAAACTTGATCTGAATAATTTTATATTTTTATTAAAATACATTGAGAAAACTTGAGAAGCATCCCCGTCCTCAAATTCAAGATGTGTTGAAAATAAGTTATGATGGATTAGATGTTGGACAAAGGAAGATATTTCTTGACATCACTTGCTTTTTTGAACGAAAACGTAAAGAGCAAGTCATGAGCCTATATGATGCCAATGACATTTTTGGTGCTTGTGGAATGAAAGGACTTCTAAATAGAGCTCTCATATCCTTTTCAAATGACAATATGACACGAACGCCTGACATGATTCAAGAAATGGGGGGGGAAAAAAAATACTGGACAAAGTTGGCGCTGGGAGAAACTTGTGCCACAGTACGATCTGGTGTGCAGCATAGACCCCGCAGTCTTGCTTGGAAAGGAATATAGGCAGATGGTGATGGGGGATTGATAGGAATGGTGTTTGAGCATCACCTATTGATGTTTGGTGGGATGGTGCTGAAGGGTGGCCAGCAGGATGTGATAAGTAGTGTATCTGTTGCAATTTTTTGTTAAAAACCTTTTCAATCTGATTTCACACTTGCTCTGCAATTTTGATTTTGTATGTGCTGAGAAAGATGACTTCAATTTGATGCCTGATCTTCTTGGTAACTTCAAAATGTTAAACTGTGGATGTAGGTTTACAAGCCAGTTAAGTGTGGATCGCACTCTTTCGCCTGTAAAGCTGATCATACCATTAAAACTCTCAGGTATAGCAGATCTCCGGCCATATAGTCTCTATTCTTACTGATTATGAAGCTACTGACCATTACCTTGATTGGGAGGCATGTGCTGATTTGTTTTTGTTTTACACATAGCTTTTAGAAAGAATCTAAAAGTAAAATGTTTAATCCATCATTTGAGCTGTCCAGCTGCGATCCTGCAGCCTTCTCAATTCAATGTCTGGTCTGATTTTTTGATAACTCTGCGTGTTACTGAATTTGGAGATAGTAATCCTTATTATAGATGCTGCCCTTTAAGGAGAAGGCACAGCTTGTTTTATTGTTTTGAAAAAGATTGACTGCAAAGCTGATAAGCGTTCTTGGATGTCTTGGTCCTCTGATCCTTTGACATCTAAATCTCACAACAGAAAAAAATAAACCAATAAAACTGACATATGATGTAATCCATTCACGGTTATGGCCTCGAGTTTTCATTTTATAATATACGGGTTCCAATCTCCAGCATAACTGAGCATTAACAAACTTAAGCTGGGTTAGTGATTATGTGTTTTTCTTTTCAATTATTTAGGATCTTATTATATGCACTATGAAACTTGATTTGTTGAAAGTGGAGGAAGCATAAAATTTGTTTCTTGACCGGGAAAGGTTGAAACTGTGAGGCCAAACAAGGAGAATTTTGTGCCAATAAAATATTGAGTTCATTAGAATATGACTCGATGGAATAGATTTATTCCGATTTGCTAATATTTCTCCTGCGAAACAAAGCAATTGCCATCTTTCCACCAAAAAAAAAAGGTTGTCAACTGCACTCCTAAGCTCCAAAAGAAGTGTGGAACTAGCTGTGCCGTTTTGGTGCATCCAGAAGAAATAGCCACCAAAAGAGTTCGATGTTTGTTTTAGTTTCTTGCATGAATCAAAAGATATGTAAGTTGCGAGGATTGTATCATTTAATATGTGAGAGCTGAATTATGTATAAGTAATGCCATACTTGTAAATAGTAATATTGAAATGGATGAAAGGTCATAGTTTTTCCACAACGTCTCATTACTTTTTTTCCAGTCAGTAATTATTGTTTACATCGAGATATGTAGCTTCAAATGATGGGAACTCAGCGCCCCAAATGCGAATATCCTAAAAACAACAAGATTATTATAGATGAATATGAGTTCTTATGAAGGCACAAAAAAAAAAAACCTCCATAGAAAAATACTTTAATTTTGTTTTGTTGACACTGTTAGTTTTTGTACAATGACTAGCGGTACTGATAAAGTAAAGTTATAAAATTGACTATGCTAGCAAAAGAAAATTAATCTATTTAATTAAAAGAGAAGAATACATGTGAATCAAGCTAAAATTAGGGAAAATTATAGATAATTACAAAAATGATTTTCCCAAAAAAAATATTTAAATTTTAATTGAAAAATTGAGTAACTTTTGAGAAAACAACAAATGAATATGTCATACTTTTTACGTAACTGCTTTGGGTAACGCGTTTGTCTAAAATATTATTAAATAAGCAGTTATCAAATATGATAAGGAATTAAAATTAAAATATGTGTTAAATTTTCTTTTCTGAACGTGTTTAAATGTTTTTATCAGCATATGAGAGAAATAATTATTTTAAAAATCAATAAAAATTATCTATATTTTTCCGTTGCACGAATACATTCCTCAGTTTTCGTGTTTAAATGTTTTTATCAGCATATGAAGAAGTTAGTTTCTTTCTTTCTTCATTGCACAAATACATTCCTCAGTTTTCAAAAACAATCAGGACATTTTAGTCTTTATACAAAAAATACAAATTCCAGATTAGTACTCCATACCCATTTGGTCATTCTATTTATTTAGATGCATGTTTTGTCTTTTTTATTTTTATATAGTATTTTGTGGTCATTTTCCCAAACTTGTATGCGTATACAAATTTACAACTCTCAATTTTCAAAATAACAAGCTAAGCTATAAACAAATAAAATTTAAAAAATTTCATAGTTAAGTTTACAATTTTTTTTTTGTATACAGTAAGTTTACAAGTTGAAATATGTATTTTAACAACCAAAAAATGGCTCAATAACAACTACACATATAAAAATTTATAAATAAAAGGGACTAGGTACACAAACAAATTTGGAATGCAAAAAAACATGAATTTTTCCGGACAAGGTGACAATTAGGGGTGGAAATAGGCCAAGCGACCTGTCAGGGGCCTGTGGCTTGGCCTGTAAGTGGCCTGGCCTGGCCTGGTCTATTTCCAAATTAAAACAGGCTCAGGCCTTTTTAAAGGCCTGTTTCTCTTAAAAGGCTAGGCCCAGGCTCTTTAATAAGCTTGTTAAGCCTGTTAGGCGGCCTGAGCCTGTTATATTTTTTAAAAATATTATAATTATAAATTTATAATTAACTTTTTTAAAATAATACCATGTTTTGATTAATATTGTAATATGCCTAATACCATATTTTTATCCTGAATAAGACCATGTTTGGATTACTCTTCAATATACCTTGGATGATGATTTCTATAATCTGTACTTTGTTATTCATTCAAATCCTACTGCCCGATGATGATTTCGTGTTTGTCATTTTTGACTTTTATTTACCTATACAAAACTACTTAGTTTTTCTAACGTACATCACCAACAATTGACAATAGAAATAACCCCTCTATGAATTTGATTTCAGTTTATCCCTTGTATTGTGACCATTTTAACTACATCTTCTCCTCAAGTTATTAAATATTTTTCACTTAAATAATATAATTTGAAACATGAACAACAAAATAATATACTACCATTTGAATATTAAATATTTTTCACTTAAATATGTTAGATAATTTTATGTTTGTATTTTATATAATTTGGATTGAGTTATTATAATTTTGAATTGATTTAAATATGTTTAAAATATTTTTAAAAAAATACAGGCTTCTTAACAGGCTTCAGGTCAGGCCAGGCTTTTGCACAGGTCAGGCTTAGGCTGAATATAAAGCTTGTCACAGGCCACAGGCCAGGCTCAGGCCAACATGTTTTAATACAGGCCTGGCCTGTTAAGGGTAAAACCTGGCCTGGCCTGGTCTGTTTCTACCCCTAGTGACAATGCCATGTCCGTTAATCCTCAAAAATGTCTCTCACTTTTTCTTTTTGTGAGGTCCATTTTGTCCTGGTGTCAGCTCTTTGATCTCTCTCCCCTATTTCAACTCCCTCATCCCCCCTCTCCCTCTTCCCCTTTAGTTTTGTCTTCTTTTTCTTTTCTTTAAAAAAAACTTTTTGTAGGAATTATTTATTTTGAAAAAAATATATATTACCAAAACAATCTTTTAAAACTTTAATGTAAAGAGCGATAAAAATATATTTCAAGCGGTTACTTTTGTTGAAAGTACTTACTATTGAATTTGCAAGTCATAAATAAAAAAAGATCATCACAAATCACAGAACAAGAAAGGGAATTCTTGTTTTGATGGGACTTATGACTCTCCCATATTTATTATTCTTCTTAATTTCAAACAAAACCTCCTTTTGTTAAAAGTTAACTCTCTGGCATTTAAACAAAAACCATCGGTGGTGGAAAAGCAACAGATATTTAAACATAGTCTTCGGTGGGTGAACGCTAATTGCTAAGGTCGGGAGGATCAAGGTCATTGTTACCATTACTGCTAATGAAGGCAACGAATGTGGGGTTTATTGAGGATCATCAATGTTTTTCGGCCAAAAAAAAAATGTTACTCTTGTTATTGTTATTATGGGAAGCATTGCTGGAGTCGTTGGCAAATGTATTGTCACACCCCAAGGATTAGGCTTACTTTTTACAGGTCAGTAGAATCTTTATGTTCAAAACCCCGATTTCAGTAGTCATTTATTTGACGAATCATTAAAAAAAAAAGAAGAAGAATCACATTCTATCCAATATTATATACTCTTAAACAAATAAACAAAAGGTTTATCAAAAAAAGAGCCATCGCATCAATCCTTCACTAATGCCCAAAAGTACCCTCGCCCCTCAAGCAGACACGCATTTCTTTTGTGGGATGAGCACAGGTTTAAAAAGAAAATTCAATCCTAAAATGCACCCTCTCACAATAGTTGACATCCTAACAATTTTCACTCTCCAGCACTTTACTAAGCTTTCTACCGGTAAGCCCCTTCGTGAACATAACCTTTCATGAGTAGCTCTTTCTAGTTGGTCCACTGTTAATAATAAGAGCACCAATATAAAAAGTGTAAGCCCATAAAAAAGTTCAATGCTAAAAAATTGGTCTAAAAAAACTGTTTTAATTTATAAATTCCAGATTCTTCAACACAGGACGCGTATGGGCTGTATGGTCACTTGACATTTCTACTCTAAACCATGGTTTGGTTTGCCAAACCATGGTTTGGCAAAAAATTTGCCAAACACCCCCAGTTTTTGCCAAACCAAGGTTTTGCCCAACAAAACCTCGGTTCCAGATAAGCAGCCGCCTGATCGATTATGCACTTCAATTATTGGCTCTCCCCAACAAAACCTTCAGCTTGCGAAGGACTTGGCTTCAACGGTCAGCTCACGGGAACAAGCACGCGGTATACTCTTCAGCTCACGGTCAAGATGTCTTCCGCCTCTTCTCTCCCATTCATCGCCGTCGGCCTCTCCCTTCAGCTCACCTGAAGATCTCGAGTTGCTCTGTTTCTCACTGGAGAAGAATCGAAGGAAAAAAGCCAGCCATCCGGTCTTGTGTCGTCGGTGAGATCTTCCCATCCCTCAGGAATATCAGCGCCGGCGACGTGTTTCTGGGCTTGCCAAGACATCACCGCGAATTGGGTTCGGCCGATCGGAGCCATCCGGTTCTGATCTCTTCGCTTTCAGTCCGTCTCAGGTCGCCTTGCTCGGTTCCACCTCTCATATCCAGAACTCCGGTAAGCTGCCTCCGCGAACTCCGGTTAGGATTCTCTGGCATGCTATAGACTTCCGGTCGATTTGAAATGACGTCCGGTCCATTCCCCCCCGGTCGATATTCCCCCCCCAGTCGATATCCCCCCCACGGTCGATATTCCCCCCCGGTCGATATCCCCCCCGGTCGATATCCCCCCACGGTCGATATTCCCCCCCGGTCGATATCCCCCCCCGGTCGATATTCCCTGTCGATATTCCCCCCCATTTCGGTCTGTAATATATATGTGCTCACCGTAATTATTATGCTTTGAATCATTTCGGTCTGTAATATTACCTCCGGTCGATTTTTTCCCCCCCACACAGCGGTGGTTTCACCGATAACTTTGGATCATTGGTGGCTTCATTTTGTTTCCCCCACACAGCTGTTAATTTCGTTAATTTCGGGCTGACCGTTTGGTTTGGATGCTGGTTTCATTCTGTTGTGTGTGGCTGTTTGTTGTGCAATTTTGGTAGCTGGAAATTTTAAATAGGTGTGTGTGTCTTTTATTGAACATTCGTATGTTGTGTTTTGGAGACAGATCAGTCGATGATGCTGTGTGTATTCGGTTGGATTATGGGTGTTTGTGCTGATGAAATTATTTTTATTTCTCTAATGAAAATCCTACGAATGAGTTAACCAATTTCTATGTTTCAAATTTTGATCAGTTAACCAATAGTATAATTAGTGGTTGAACTTCAATTTTGGTCAGTTAACCGAAAAGAACTCCCTGAAATGATGAGAAAAAAAGTCATCATTAATTTTGCAATATCAATTATTAATGATGATACATTTTGCTAGAAAAAAGAACATGTGGCTATACTTGTTAAATACTATACCTGTTATATCATATCTCCTGGATTGAATGGTATGCTTTTTGGGTTGAACTTGTCATGACTGAACTGTTGTAATTGGTTTATAGCATAATGAATAAAAAAAATAGCAAGGCTTCGTGGGATATAAGAGCCACAAAGATCTTTATTGACCTGTGTATTGAAGAAGTTGAAAGAGGGGGAAGAAGAGGAACTAGCATGACAAAGCTTGCTTGGACAAGTATTGAGGGGAGCTTTACTGCAAAGACTGAGAGGGTTTATACGAAAATCCAATTAAAGAACAAATTTGATACCTTGCGAAAGGAGTGGTAGTTATGGGATAGGCTGCTCCGTGAGACAGGTTTAGGGTGGGATGCTGAAAGGAATACTGTTAGTGCCCCTGATGATTGGTGGGAGAAGAAAATTGTGGTAATTATTTAACACCAATCGTATATTTCATGTAGGCAAATATTATTTGGTGGATGCTGGCTATCCGACACCCGTGGGATACCTTGGTCCCTACAGACATGAACGCTATCATCTCCCTGATTTTCGAAGGTCATCTGCACTTGAAAATGACAATGAGGCGTTTAATTATTTGCACTCAAGTCTACGAAGCACTATTGAAAGAACTTTTGGAGTTTGGAAGAGTAAGTTTGCAATTTTAGGAAACATGCCGAGCTATGACTTTCCAACACAGGTTCAAATTGTTTGTGCAACAATGGCCATACATAACTTCATTAGATCAACATCCATTTCTGATCCTGGTTTCATTCAGTTTGAACAAGAAGGTTCTTATGCAGAAGAAAATAACGATGATGATGGAGTTGGATCTTCACATATACCTTCATCAATAGAATCTTCATCTCATATGGTTCGACTTCGTGACTCCATAAGAGATCAAATTATTCACTATATATGAGAATAGTCATGTCTTTTTTTATTTCCTTCTTTCTTTTCAGATAATGTAATGTGTTGTTAAAAAAAAAGTACTTGGACAAATATTTTTCGTTGCAACCTCTATTATTAAGACAATTGATATGAAATTTTTTTGTGTGCTTCTTTAATTTTGTGAAAAAAAAAATTATGGGATTTTTTCATCTTTAAAATCTTTAAGAAATGATCATATTTTTTGTTGGCAAAACTAATTATTTTACAAAAAACATATTTAATTACTTTATTAAAAAATATGCGTATTAATTTTAATTATTTTATTAATATATATTATTTATTAATATATATATACATATTTAATTATTTTATTAAATTATTTTCCAAAAAATATTTATTTATTTTATTAATTTATATACGTATTAAATTTTTTTATTAATATTATTAATTTACTTCAAATAAACATATATTATGAAATATATCTTATATGTAATTATCATTTAAACTTATGTCCTTTTTTGTAATTTCTACATGTAAAAAGCACTTCTGACAAAACCTATCCAAACACTCTCACTTTTTCAGAATCACTTTTTCAGAAAACCTATTCTCTCAAAATCTATTCTTTCCAGAATCAATTCTCCAGAAGCTATTCTCCAAACCATGGTTTGGCTTCATCCAAACACCCCCTAAACCTTCTCCTAGGAAGTCTTCATGAGACCACCTGACAACCGCCCGAACACTTGTTATTTTCCTTTTGGTCCTAAGATTCCAGGGTCTAGGTCTGTCCCAGTTTACTCCATGTCAACGATTAATATCAAATACACGGATTCGGTTATCATGTGGTCCGCTCAAAGAAAGAAAAAAGATAATGCCGAACCTTCCAGCAATCTCTGGTAGTGGTGGGGATTTAATCTTAGGAGCTATTTATTACTTTACTTTCTTCAGTTTACTTCTGCAGATAGTTTAATTTTGTTGCAGGATGGTGTAGTTTCTGGAGAAGAAACCCATTGTTTCCAGTTTTGAATTTCTTCCTCCCCAACTATGGTTTGTGATTCTTCTCCTTCTTCTTTCCATGATTCTCAAATAAAACACGATGTGTTTATCAGTTTCAGCGGCGAGGAGACTAGACGCAGCTTTGTGTGCCATCTGCTAAAGGAACTACATCGGGTGGAAATTAAACCCTTTGTCGATGAGGACATGAAGAGAGGAGAAGAAATATCATCTTCGCTTCTGAGAGCAATTCAGGAATCGCAAATTTCAATCGTCATATTCTCAGAAAGCTATGCCTCTTCAAGTTGGTGCTTGGATGAGCTTGAAAAAATAATGGAGTCCAAGAACGTGAACAAACAGATTGTTTTACCCGTTTTCTACCGGATAAAACCGTCACATGTACGGCATCAAAAAGGCGCTTATGAAAATGCATTTGCTGATCATGAATTGAAGTTTCAAGGAAACGACTTGAAGGTGCACAGTTGGAGATCAGCCTTGATGAATGCTGCTGGCCTAGCTGGCTATGTTTCATCCCATTTCGAGTAAGCCAGCTTTCGAAAACAAGTTAGACATTAATTTCTAACAGTTGATATATCCCCGTGTGTGTGTGTGTAGGAGGCTACCCAATTTAGACCTTGAAAAAAAACATTTGTCTTTGTTTCATAGAAACTAAGCATGTTTTGCACCAGAATGTTTAGCTGGTTATTTTCTAATGATATTGCAACAGTTTCCTTCTGAATCCTAAAAGTTCCAACAAGTAGGGATTACATCTACCTTGAGTAGAGATATACTGATTATTATGTCCATAAAAGGGTAAAAAATTTGCTGGAGGTTACATTAAAATTTAACGCAACGGTGCTGATTGCAGTACCATTGATATCATGAATGAAGATTAAAAATGTGACATCATTTTACCTTAATTTCACAAATGGTTTGGATTAGGAGTCACTGAATTGTACTAAGCATATAATTATGACACTTGTTAATCAGTCAATTTATTCCATCTTCTTGTTCTAATACGTTTTTTTCGCCCCTGCTTTGATGTAGCGATGACGCTAAGCTCATTGGTAAAATTGTCAAAGATGTTTTGTTAGGATTGAATGATATCCATCGTAGTCCTAGTGAATTAAAAGGCCCTGTTGGAATTGGTCAACATGATGCTTTGTTAAGATTGAATGATATCCATCATAGTCCTAGTGAATCAAAAGGCCTTGATGGAATTGATGAACATGATGTTTAGTTAAGATTGAATGTTATCCATCCGTGTCCTAGTGAATCAGAAGGCTTTGTTGGGATTGGCCAACATGTTGCACGTATTAGATCATTTTTGGAAATGGAGTCAAAAGAAGTTCAGATCCTTGGAATTTGGGGCATGAGTGGCAGAGGTAAAACAGCCATTGCACAAGTTGCACATGACAAATTCTCTTCCAACTTTGAAGGCCATTGCTTTTTACACAATGTGAGGGAAGAATCGGAACAACATGGGCTGGAATATTTAAGTGACAAACTTATTTCTAAGCTGCAGGAGGAAAAATCCATTCCTGTTCAAGAAATGCCTATTAGTAAAAGAAGAGTTTTGGTGGTGCTTGATGATGTGGGTACTCGAGAACAATTAAAGCATCTGGTTACAGAGGGAATTCGTTGGGGACCTGGTAGTAGAGTCATTGTAACAAGCAAAAAGAAGCAAGAGCTAGCTGCTGCGGGAAGACTACTTCATGACATGTTTGAGGTCACGGAATTGGACTTTGAAGAATCCCTCAAGCTTTTCAGCTTAAATGCCTTCCAAAAGGGCCATCCCGAAAGGGGATATGAAGAACTTTCAAAAAGACTAGTTGCTTATGCCAAGGGTCTTCCTCTAGCTTTGAAAGTTCTGGGTTTGTGTCTTTGTTCCAGAGACATAGAAGCATGGGAAAATACATTGAGAAAACTTGAGAAGCATGCTCGAGATGTGTTGAAAATGAGTTATGATGGATTAGAGGGTGTACAAAGGCAGATATTTCTTGGTATCAGTTACTTTTTTGGAGGAAAACGTAAAGATCAAACCATGAGCCTAAATGATGCCAATGGCATTTTTGGTACTAGTGGAATAAAAGAACTTCTAGATAAGGCTCTTATTTCCGTTTCAAACGACAACATAATACAAATGCCTCACTTGATTCGAGAAATGGGTTGGGAAATTATTTGCCAAGAATGGAACAAATATACTGAACAATGTCGGTTCTGGATGAACCTTATGGGACGGTATGAGCTGGCATGCCCACCAATGTCGTTTGGAACGGGATACCGGGACCTCTGAAATCTTTGAAAGCTGATCATACCATTAAAGCTCTCTGGCACAGCAGATTTCTGCCCATACAGTCTCTATTCCTACTGATTATGATGCTACTGACCATTATGCATACTTTTAGAAAGAATCTAGGTCCCGTTTGGTACAAAACATTGAAAATGGGGGGTAATGATTGGGATTGTGATTGAGAAATGTTTATTTTGCTGAATATTTCATGCTCATATCTTATTCCATATGATTGGGTTACAATATATAGAGTCCGGATGAGAAATAATATCCGGTTACAATCAATCAGTCATAAATTACATATATTGCAATCTCTCAATAAATCAGGAAATATATCTTCTAGCTAATATCATGGGCAATTAATGGAGAGAATCAAGGGAGATAATCAGGGGCTTTCTAACACTCCCCCTCAAGCTGGAGAGTAAATGTCAACCATTCCCAGCTTGCTTCGAAGCCCTTCAAACTTGACTCTAGCTAAAGGTTTGGTCATGACGTCAGCAATCTGATCAGTTGAGCGCACATAGCTCAGGTTAATTGTGCCATCTTCAACCTTTTCTTTGATGAAGTGCCGATCAATGTCAACATGCTTTGTTCGGTCATGATACACAGGATTCTTGGTCATTTCAATGCTGGCTTGGTTGTCACACCAGAGGTTCATAGGTCCTTCATAGGAAATTCTCAATTCCTTCAGAAGTCTGATCACCCACATTCCTTCACATACCCCCAGGGCTACAGCTCTTAGCTCAGCTTCAGCACTACTCCTTGAGACTACTGTCTGTTTCTTGCTTCGCCAAGTGACTAGGTTTCCCCAAACATAAGTGCAGTATCCTGTGACAGATCTTCTGTTATCCACAGCTCTCCCATGATCTGCATCAGTGTAGACCTCTATGTTCCTTGTACTCCCCTTTTTAAAGAATATTCCTCTTCCAGGATTGAGTTTGAGGTAGGTCAGGATTCTGTATACTGCTTCCATATGTTCTTCCTGGGGTTGATGCATAAATTGGCTTACTACTCCAACAGCATAGCTAATGTCAGGCCTTGTATGAGTCAAGTAGATCAGTTTACCTACAAGTCTTCTGTACCTTTCTGAGTTGACTGGTACCCCGTCTGGTTTCACTTCCAGATTACATGATTCTTCCATAGGCGTCTCACTAGGTTTAGCCCCAAGTATTCCTGTTTCGTGGAGCAAATCAAGTGTGTACTTTCGTTGAGACACACTTATACCCTTTTTGGATCTAGCAACCTCCATTCCAAGAAAGTACTTCATTTGTCCTAGGTCCTTCACTTGGAATTCCCTAGCTAGAGCTTTCTTGAGTTGGGAGATAGAAACTTCATCACTGCCAGTTATGACTATATCATCCACATACACAATTAGGATCGTTACCTTTCCATTACTGTGTTTAACGAAGAGAGTGTGATCAGCTTGTCCTTGGACGTAGCCAAACCTTTTGATTGCCTTGGCAAACCTGTCGAACCACGCTCGTGGAGACTGTTTCAGGCCATATAGTGATTTCTTCAGTTTGCAAACTGAGTTGGGTGGAGCTATTACTCCATCTGGGATTTCCATGTACACTTCCTCCTCCAAATCTCCATTTAGGAAAGCATTCTTCACATCTAGTTGATGTAGAGACCAATCAAGGTTAGCAGCTAGAGACAGGAGTACCTGGATGGTGTTGAACTTTGCCACAGGAGCAAACGTTTCTTGATAATCAATCCCATAAGTCTGGGTGTACCCTTTTGCAACTAATCTTCCTTTGTACTTGTTGATACTTCCATCAGGATTGAATTTAGGGGTGAAGATCCACCTGCAACCCACTGCTTTCTTGCCCTTAGGAAGTGTGGTAATATCCCACGTGTTATTTTCCTTTAAGGCTCTCAACTCCTCATATGCGGCACGTTTCCAATTAAGATCTTTCATAGCCTGTTGAAATGTTTCTGGAATCTTCACCTGTGAGCTATTCACCACAAAGGTTTGCATTCTAGCAGATAAATTGCCATAGGAGACAAATTTTTGAATAGGATGCTGAGTACATGATCTTACCCCCTTTCTAAGTGCAATGGGCCATCCTAGCTCTTCAGGATCCAACTCTGGATTGGAATCATGTTGCTGCCTTGGAATGGAAGGAACCCTACTACTACTATCCTGCTCACCTGATTGAGGACTTGAACGCTCTGTCACCCCTGCATCAATTTCAGCATTCGTTTCCATTGGGTGAGTCGGGTGAGGAGTGTTTGTGGGGTTTTGGTGCTCTAGTGGAGGTGTAGGACTAGGGGTTTTTGGTTCCGGTTCAGGGACAGTGATTTCTTCTTGTGGTATGGCAGGTTCAAGAGGGGTGGTAAGATGTGTGTTGGGATTGGTCATAGGTTCAGGTGTAATTAGCCATTCTACTCCATAGTGCTCCCCCTGAATGGGTAATTTGGGATAATAAGCATCATCCTCATAAAAAACTGTGTCTTTGGAGATTATGAGTTTTCTGGTAGTGGGACAATAACACTTATATCCCTTTTTGGTGGAGGAATACCCGAGGAAAATACATTTTTCTGCTCTAGCATCAAGTTTGCCCCCATCATGTTTATGAACAAAGACGACACACCCAAAGACCTTTTGAGGGATGGTATTGATGATAGGTGAGGTGGGGTAGGTCTCGAGGAGTTTTTGAATGGGGGTAGTGAAATGGAGAATTTTTGAGGTCATTCGATTGATGAGATAAGCAGCGGTTAGCATAGCATCTCCCCAAAACAACTTGGAACATTTCTTTCCATCATAATAGCTCGGGTTACTTCTAGAAGATGTCTATTTTTCCGCTCAGCAACTCCATTTTGTTGAGGAGTATAGACACATGAGGTTTGGTGATGGATTCCTTCCTGCTCAAGAAATTCCCTAAAGGCTCCACTCACATACTCTTTGGCATTGTCACTTCTCAGAACTTTGATGGGAGTTTGGAATTGGGTTCTCACAAAAGAGTGAAAGTTTTTGAAAATTTGTAAAGCTTCGGATTTTTCTTTCATAAGGTAAACCCATGTGACCCGGGTGTGATCATCGATGAATGTAATAAACCACTTTGTGCCTGTTCGGGTGTTGATTTTGGCTGGTCCCCAAATGTCAGTATGAATCAATGTAAACGGGGCAGTAGGTTTGTAAGTATGTTTGGGATAAGAGGCGCGAGTTTGTTTGGCAATTTGACACGTTTCACATTGGAAAGGAAAAGAATTTTTATTGAATAAAGTTGGAAACACATGCTTCATATAATCAAAGCTGGGGTGGCCTAATCTTTGATGCCACAACATTACATTTTTATTCTGAGAATTAGAGCTAACCATAGCTTTCTTTGCTCCTGCAGTCTTCATATCTTTTCCTTCAAAGTAGTAGAGTCCATCCCATTCTTTAGCAGTCAAAATCTTCCTCCCCGAGGTCGAATCCTGAAAAACACACTTAACATCATCAAAGATTACCCGACATACTTGTCCTTTAGTCAATTTGCTCACAGATATAAGGTTGCAGGTAAGAGCAGGAACAAACAAAACATTATGGATTTCCAGATCATCAGATAGGGCCACAATGCCAACACCCTCAACTTTAGTATATAGTCCAGTTGCTACTTTTACCCTAAGGTTCTCATGGCAATATTTGAGGGTTTTGAAGAAGGACTTATTACCAGTCATGTGGTCTGTAGCACCGGAGTCAACAATCCAGGTTTCATCACTAGTTACCATTGCATTAAGGGCTATAATAGAATTACCTGACTGAATCAAGTTCACGTTGGGAACAGATTTTGATTTGTTTTGTTTTTCAAGTATCTTACGAAGCATTTGAAGCTCTTCTCTGGTCAACTGGTCTCCCTCATCACCTTTTTCTTCAGAGGAGGTGTGGTGGCTTTTTCTATCTTCCCGTTGTTTCTGCTTCCCTTGGGTTGGTTTCCCATGTAGTTTCCAACATTCGTCTCTGGTGTGGCCTTTCTTGTTACAGTGATTGCACCACTTGTTCCCTTTCTTCTCAGATCCCTCGAATGTTGGGGACCTCCTCGTGACTAATGCTGAGCCATCTACTGGGGTTTGGTTACCCTGAGTGAGGTGTCTCCGGCTTTCTTCAAACTTGACCATACTGAAGACTTCAAATAGGGAGGGAAGCGGTTTTAGACCCATAATTCTGCCTCTTACTTCTTCAAAGACATCATTCAAACCCAATAGGAAGTCATAGGTTCGTCCTTTTTCCACCAGTTGTCTGTAGTAATTAGCATCATCCATGTCCTTCCAAGGATGAACTTCAAAGAGATCCAACTGCTGCCATATCTTCGTTAAAGTGCTGTAATATTGTGTTACAGTTAAGTTTCCTTGCTTCAGATCTTTGAGCTGCCTCCTTAGATCCAATAGGGCTGCAGTGTTGTCTAGTGTGGAGTAAGTCCTCTTAGCAGCGTCCCAGATTTCCTTAGCTGTGCTTGCCAAGAGGTATCCTTCACTGATTTCAAGAGTCATTGAGTTGCACAGCCAAGACATCACCTGATTATTTTCAGCAAACCAGGTGTCAAATTGGGATCATTATGTGAAGGTTGTTTTGCCTCTCCATTGATATATTTCTCCTTACGCTTCCCACGTAGATACATTAATACACTTTGAGACCATTGGAGATAGTTGCTACCATTAAGTTTGTGAGCCACCACCATAGCTTGATGTTCAGAGGTTAGGGATGGTTCTGGATCAGAGGCTTGAGAGGTGACTAAAGGTGAAGAAGGAGTGCTTTGAGTGTTTGAGGATGTACCGGACATAAGGGCCATTGGAATATTACGAACGGACCCAAAAAGGGGTGGGAATTCTGATGGGTTCATTTTCTGGATCTCTGGGAGGCACTGTTGGTTTTTCGGCGGCGGCGCGTGCAATTCACACGCAGAGGCAGTGACGGCGCGTGGGCTTCACGCGCGGAGCTTGTGACGGCGTGGGCTTCACGCGCAGCTTTCGACGTCGTCTTCAAGGGATGCGCCGACGTCATCTTCAAGGGATGCGCCGATCTGAGGGCGCCGGTGAGGACTGGAGGGGCGGTGTCGTCCACGGTCTGCTCTTGGCTTCAGATCTGGGACGCCTCACTCTCTCTCTCTCCTCGCGTTCTCTCTCTCTATCTCACGGCAGCAACGCACGAAGTTTTCTGGGTTCAGGAGGAACCCTACGCTCTGATACCATGTTTATTTTGCTGAATATTTCATGCTCATATCTTATTCCATATGATTGGGTTACAATATATAGAGTCCGGATGAGAAATAATATTCGGTTACAATCAATCAGTCATAAATTACATATATTGCAATCTCTCAATAAATCAGGAAATATATCTTCTAGCTAATATCATGGGCAATTAATGGAGAGAATCAAGGGAGATAATCAGGGGCTTTCTAACAAGAAAATATGTTAAAAGTGTATTTAGTATAAGAGATCGCTTATTAAATGGGGCAATCTCATATATGTGGGACTGGACAATACTATAGTGGGAGATGGTATTCCTCAATCCTACCTACATAAGATTGTCCAAATCCCATGTAACAAGCAAGTTTTCATTCTATATACTCTTTTAACATAATTTTCAATCCCAATTACAATCCTTACCTCTCATTCTCAATGCTTTCGGGACCTGTAATGTTTAATCAGTCGGTTGAGCTGTCCAACCATGATCCTGCAGACTACTCAGTTCAATGTTTGTCTTGTTTTTTTTTTTTTTAATAACAGTGCTTGTTACTGAAATTGGAGATGGTAGTTCTTATTATAGATTCTCCTTACGGAGGAGGTATAGTTAGTTTTGTTGTTTGGAAAAAGATTGATTGCAAAGCTGATAGGCGTTTTCTTTGTCCTGTGATCCTTTGACATCTAAATCTCACAGCAGAAAAATAAACCAATAAAATTTACATGTGATGCAATCCATTCACGCTTATTTATGGCATTGAGCTTTCATAAAATATGGGTTTCCACACTCTAGCATAACTCAACATTAACAAACTTAGGATGGATGAGTGATTGTGTGTGTGTGTGTGTGTTTTTTTTTTTTTTAATTTAAGATCTTATTGTATATGCAATGATACTTGATTTGTTGATAGTGGAGTAAGCATAAAAATTGTTTCAAGGAGAATTTTGTGCTGATAAAACATTGACATTGAGTTTATTAGAATATGACTTGATGGAATAGATTTATTCCTATTTGCTAATATTTCTCCTTGTTCTCCATTGATGTATTATTTTCTTGTCATTATATTTGCTTTGTATGTTGGGAAAAAAAAAAAAAACAGAAGAAGTGCAGCGGTGATGAGTTGACAAAATTTGTTTTTAAGCTTAATGTTTTTGAGTTGCAAGTCCCTCAGAATCAGTGTTGGACTAGACAAGAGAAGTAGACTCAGATTTGTCAAATCAGAATAATAACCAAGGATTTTCATTGCTTAAAAGTTTAACAAACACTGCTATAAAATGGTGACTTCTGGACATTGCTAAAAAACTGCACAGTTTAACATATACATTGCTATATATTGTTGCTGTTATATATATACTTTCAAGTTTACTATTAATTGCTCTAACTTGAGAAATGAAAAGTATGTTGACAAGGTTGAAAATTAATCTGCAGATGTAGATGGTCTCTATCCAGTGAAACAAAGCAATTGCTATCTTTCCAAACCCAAAAAAAAAAAAAAAAATTGTCAGCTGCACTCCAAAAGAAGTGTGTAACGAGGTGTGCAATGTTGGTGCATCCAGAAAAAATGGCCTCCAAAACAGTCCAATGTTTATTTTAGTTTCTTTTACGGAGCAAAAGATATGTAATTTGTGAGTATGGTATTATGTGAGAGCTGAATTATGTATATGTATTGCAAAACTTCTAATTTATTATTGAGATTTGTTGGTAGTTATTATTATTATTTTTTTTTTAAACTTCACTGTAATTCTCCTTTTTTTTCTCCTTTCTTTTTCAGAGAGAGCTCATGGAGTAGCTGAGGAAAGAGAGAGAGACGCATTGCGGAAGAGATCTATTTCATTGTTTCAGTTTCTCTTTTCTTTGCTTTTGAATTCCATTATGATTCTTGATTTTGAGTTCATTGTTGGTGGACTGAGATTGATTAAAGTCATGTGTAACTAATTTTCCTTTTCAAGGGTGTTTGGATGGAAACCAAACCTTGGTTGCAGAAGTGCTTTTACGAAGTAAATATGTAGAGGAGTTCGCCTCGTAGAAGCACTTTTGAGGGTTGCCAAACACCCTAGAGGAACTATAAACATGTTGGTTGATTAAGTTTTATTTTCACTGATTGAGGATGATTAATGTTAAGTTTTGGTTACTTATTAATCTTGTTTTTATTTGTCCATTTGATGACTGGCCATTAACTGTGAATTTGAAAATTTTCTTGACAGAAGGGATTTTTAGTTAAGCTTTTAGATTAAGTAATATGGTATTGAATTGTGATCTAATTCGTGATTAAGATAGAAATATATCTAATTGTCCCCTATAATTGTTGATGAGTAAAACCAAATTGTTTAGCTTTTTAGGTAATTGTATTAGAGATAATATTACTACTTTAAGAGAGGGTTATAAGTGGACTCGCAGATAATTATAAATAATTATATTTAAATTAACAAAAATAAAATTAAAGCTAATCAATTAAGTAAAAACAAGGTTTAAGGAGCCAGTAGAAGATTTGTGACTTTAGGTTGTCTTTTTTAATATTTGTTTTAATTAATTTGATAAAGCTTTGTTTTGTCTTATTTTAATTTTTTTTCACTCAATTCAAATTTAATTTTGATTTACTTAAACGAAAAGAGGATTTTGTATTACCTAGTTGCTGGTTAGTTGAGTTTTACGTGGGATCGATCTTGATTTGTTGGTATTTATTTTTATGACTGATATACTTGCGGAGTCTACAATATTTGGCAGCATGCTAACGTTAGTATCAACATGAAAGACCAGGAACTTAATGATAAAATCAAAACCTGAACCGAACGTAAGAGAGCAATCCCAAAAAGGAGATATACCCTGGCTGATGGCTTATGTTGTTGAGAAAAAAGAAAGTACATATGAGAGAAATGAAAGCAACAAATTGTGAATGTAGGATCGACCATACAGCATTTGATGATATGAGTGCTGAAAAGCCTATCAGCAGATATTGAGAAAGAAGAAAAGAGAAAGATTTGTAATTAACAGATACATTTATATAGAAGAGCCGATATGACAAATAAAAGGGAAGGCAGCAACAAATCCAGACTTCAAGGAAAATTTATTTAAAAAAAAAGGATGAATATGAAAAAATACCATTTATCTTTTTTTAAAAAGAACACCATGCACATAAACAAATTTTTGGTGTGAAAATACGCAAGAACTTCACTAAACAGGACGAAAATACTGTATCTGTTAATCCTCATAAATATCCGTTGCCCTTTTTCTCTGTGGGACCCACTATGTCTAGGTGTCTCACTTATGTCATCTCTCGATCTCGTCTTCTCCCTTTTTTTCCTTCTCACTCTCACTCTTATCCTTCAGTTTTCTCTTTTTTTTAAAAACTTTTTAACTTTTTATAAGAATTATTTGTTTAAAAAAAAGTGTGCATAAAATAATAAACTGAGTAATTTTCTTGAAAAGTTAATTTGAAAAGTAATAAAAATACATTTTAAACGGTTACCTTTATCAAAAATACCATTGAATTTGCAAGTCATAAAAAAAAAATAATCATAAATCACTGACTAAGGCACCGTTTGGGTGACACCCCAAACCATGGTATTTGTGTGATAAGTCACCCAAACACCCACCCAATTTGCACAAACCATGGTTTTGGGCCAAAACCATGGTTTTAGAAAAAGCAAAAAATTTTTGCTTTTAGAGAAAAAAGGGAGAGTGTAAGAGCCTATAAGATATGTATCTTGTTATTTTTTTTATAAACATATTTTTTTATAAACATATTTAATCTTATATTTTATAAATATATATACATATTAATTATTTATTAATTATATTATCTTATGTATTATTAATTATGTTAATAAAAAATATATTATTAACAATTTTATTCTTTCAAATTAAAATATATCATAAAATCTATTTTTTTCTGTAATTATCATATTAACTTTTGTCTTTTTTTAGTAATTTGTATATATAAAAAGTGCTTCTGATAACAACTATCCAAACACTCTCACTTCTCAAAATCACTTTTTCATAAAATCTATTCTTCCCATAATCTATTTTCCAGAATTACTTTTCCAAACCACGGTTTGGTTTCATCCAAACACACCCTAAGAAGGGGTTTTCCCCCCTTAAATTAAGGAAAAGAATATACATATGGAAGCGTTGCAAGTCCCATAGGAATATAGGTGGGATTTATAACTCTTCCGTATCTATAGTCTTCCTAATTTTAAACAAAACCTTTTAGGTAACTCTTTAGTATATAAACAAAAAACTTCACGGCAAAAAATGGGAGGAAAGAAAATAGAAAGAAGGAAAAATTTGAAAAAAATATTATCATCCTTCTTGCTTGGATAGACGAGAGAAAATTAAAAAAAAAAGAAGAAAATAAGCAATTATTTAAATGACCAAAATATCCTTATCAAAATAGGAAAAAAGACAGAAAAATGATAGTTTAACTTCAAAATGCTAGAAATGTCCGCCCAGTTTGGAAAATCCCGTTTGGTCTCATCAGACAAATTGGGATTATTTTGTTAAATGAAAAGACAAAACTGCCCTCACCAGATACAAAACATAGGCACCACATTAAGCTGCATACTAGACGAAGATAAGTGGGAAGGAAAAGAGAGAAACGTGCACAATGGAGGCTGCTCGAGGGTGACGAGAAGGTGGTGGTACGAAAGGGTAAGTGTTTTTTTTGAAATCATATAACTCTTTCATCCTCGTAGCATCATTGTGGAAGTGTGTTTTCTGGTTTTTGATGGTCTTGCGTTTTGCATAAGTCGTCGAGAGTTCAGAGGAGGTAACGTGCGGCATTACGTAAGTACTGTCACCAAGGATTTGGTTTTAGGGAAATACCTTTATTGAAGTTGTTATTTCCTTTAACTATGTTGTTAACTATGACAGAAGCTGCAAGACGAGTATACTTATTATTCATGTTTGATATTCTTGCCTCATGTTTTATGTTTTAAGTATGATTTTTGTATTAACTGAGTTTCAAAAATTGGCATTAATGATCATTTCCTTTTATGACAGTTGTTAAAACTTACACTCGAGTTATTAAAAACTTATTTTGGGGTTGTTATCTGGTTTACTGAAGTTGTAATGTGATGGGTTTATCCATTATTGGAAATGTTGATCCATAGACTGGAGTTGTACAACGCTTAACCAAAGTTGTAAAGCGGTTTTTTTTCCTATCTTGAAAATGCTGTTGTAAATACACATACTGAAATGGTTAATATATGTAAAACTGTTGTAAATCCATACACTAGAGTTGAAAAATTCTTCCCAGATACTTAAGCAGGCCATCCAACCAAGGTGGAAGGAGGTAAGAAACCAGGTGGTTAACGGGTATACTTGAGTTGTTAAAATATTATACTGAAGCTGTTAAACACTTAATCGATATTGTAAAGGGGGATATTTTTTCTATCCTAAAAATGCTGTTGTGAACACCGATACTGAAGTTGTAAACATATATAAAGATATTGTTAATCCATATATTAGAGTTGTAAAATTCTCCTCGGATGCTTAAAATTCTCCTCTTCTCTCTTCTTCCCCTTCAATCAACTCCCACAATGTATCCCTTCGGTCCTTCTTTTCTTTTCTCTTCTTCCATGATGACCACAGCACCACCGACACGCCCTTCCTTCTTCTCTTCTCTCTTCTTCCACGGTGGCCACAGCACCACAAACGCGCCCTTCCTTCTTCTCTTCTCTCTTCTTCCATGGTGACAGCTTCCTCCTCCACTCCCTTCTCCTCTCTTTTCCGTTCTTCACGCTGTCAGTTCCAACCAAGCATTCCCAAGTTAAACTCCGCCTCTCTCTCCTTGCTTTTGTTTCAAATAATACAAAGGGTAGTTTTGTCTTTTCATTTAACAAGATAATCCCAAATTGGTCTCATGTAACCAAAACAGGATTTTTCAAATTAGGCTGACGTTTCTGTCATTTTGAAGTTAAATTGTCATTTTTTTTTTCCTTTTTCCCATCAAAGTATATCATATTTAAAATTAAATCAAATTAAATATTGCAATAAGAAAATTATACCAACATTAATATCATCAAATGATTTAAAATCAAGTTATTTGGTTTATATATCTTTTCATATTGTTATATTTTAAAAGCAAATTATTTAATAAAAATATTATTTTCAGATAAAAAATAAAAAGTGAATAATTTTTTAAAATATAATAAAAAAAATAAATGTGGAGAGGAAGAACTCAAGAAGGCGTGAGAGGATAGGCGGTCATAGAAATCTTATTTTCCTCCCTAAATCTCTTTATATATAGAGAGAAAATTTGGAGGAAAAAAAAGGACATACGGCCCAACTTATTTTTTTTCCACATTTTCCCTTTCTCCCACATTTTCTCTCCTATCCAAATAAGAGAAAACTCATTTTCCCCCTATTTTTCTTCCTGATTTTTTCTCCATCCAAATAGGAGATAAGAGTGGTGACGTAGGAAAAGCCTTCAGTGGATTAATGCTAATTTTAAGGCTCCTTTGGGGATGGTATGCTAGAAATCTGGCTCTAGAAAAGGAAAATCAAAATTTTCTGGAGGCTTAGTGCGTTTAGTTGGATAATCATCAGGGAAGCAATTTTCAGACGGTGGGCATTTTTTGCTTCTATAAAAGAAAATCAGTTCCCACCTTTTTTGGTGGAAACCCGTTTTCCAGACCGCAGGTAGGCAAGTACCAAGGACATATCCACCCCTCAAAACAATTGCTCTCTCTTAAACCCCTCAAAACATATGTTACCTACTGCGCCTCTTCCTCCTTCCTCATCTTCCTTTCTTTCCATCTCCTTTTCTTTCGTTATCTTCATGTTCATCACCTCCTATCGCTCTCCTTGACAAACAAAACGTCTCATTCATTTAAAGCTAAAAAAAAAAAAAAATCACCTAAGCTTGACCCATGAGCTTTTTAGCTTATTTATCAAATTTAGAACTTGCCTAACATTCATGTCCTATGTGTAAATACTTTTGATATGAAACTTGTCTTGTATAAATATAGAATCAATAGGCTTTTTAACAACATCTACCCCAATAAAAATGTTTTCATATGAAATAGATATGATTTTCAAATCTGGTTCAAAATATTGTGAGAAAAAGGTTTTTGACCTCTGCTTACAGTTTTGATCATAACTTTAAAATTACAAAGTGTTTTTGAATGGGTCTTGTTGTATTAAAAATTGGACTCAGAGAGCTTTTCAAAGACAGATCATTATTTGCCCAATTTGAATTTAAATTGATAAAGTTATATCTAATAAAAAATTACTCTGCTCAAAATGTCAAAAATAGAGTGTAATAGAGACGTAATGAATTTAAATTTTGTGCTAAAATTTGGAATGCGTTGTATATAAAAACAAATTCTAATTTATATTCATAAACCCACTGTTAAACTTTAAGTTGCGAGGAAAAATGAGTATATTCGGATTTAATGCAAAAGAAGTTGAATTTGTTGCATCAAATTCAAATGTTCTTGAGTAAATTCAAATTTGATATAAGAAAAATTAAGGGAGAATCCCAATTAAATCCAGCCAAAATACCTAAATTCAGATTTAGGCCTGCACTTTTAGCAAATTCCTAATTAGGCCATGAGACCTAATTAGGGATTTCTAAATATTATTAAATAACCGGAATGCCCTTCTTCAATTAAAAAGAAAATTTGATTAATATACCTTTCCCAAGTAATTCCTCATTTCTTATGATTTTTTTAGACCAAAAAACATATAAGTAATTTTACAATGTCTAAAATTTTTATATATAACTTACACTATTAAAAATATTTTAATAAAACATGTTAAATTACAAATATAAGTAAAATTATAAATATAAGTAAATTTTAAATAAATTTTTTTATTTTCAGTTTTTATAATTTACATTAGTTTTATTTATTTAAACAATGTTGGATCCAACTGAAAACGTAAATGATTACGATTTAATATTAAAATTTTATTATAATTAAAATATTTTAAAATTTTAAAATAAATATTTACAACCTGAAAAAAATATTTATTTAAAGATTATTTATATTATAATTTGAAATTTTTTATGAAAATATTTTGAAGATTTTAGTTATATTACAAAATTTCAAACACTAAAAAATTATTTATATTTTTTTGTCTAAATATTAATAATAAGAGATGATGAACCATTTTAGAGGGATACAATAATCAATTTTCATTTTTAACTAAAGAGGGGCATTATAGTTATTTAACAATATTCAGTAATGCCTAATTAGGTCTTATGTCCTGATTAAGAATTTGTTAAAAGTGTAGGCCTCAATTTAGATTTAAGTATTTCAGCAGGATTTAATTAGGATTTTCCCAAAAATTAAATTTCCTACCTCAAATTTTCTTGAAAGTAAATTTCAAAATGCAAAGAGCTTTTAAATGGGTCTTGTTGCATTAAAATTCAAATTTAAAGAGTTTTCCAATAATAAATCATTTGGCCCATTTAAATTCAAATTAACAAATATATGTAATCTAAAATTTCACATTTTAGTTGATTCCATTTAAATTTATAAGTTGTTTGTTTATACTTCCTCCTTTGTTTGTCTTGTAAATTTAATTTTATTCCTTGTGCCAACTTCTCTATTATTTTTTATTTATATTTTGTTATTTAATTTTTTTATTTGATTATTTTTTAATCATTTAACATTTATAGTTATTTTTATATTTATATTGAATATTTGTTTTTATTTAAATCATAATATATTTTTCATTTACTTTTTTGACTTATTGATTTTTTTAATAATATTATTATTCTACAAAGTTAAAAATGTATTTTTATTTAATAATATTATATTCTTTCATTAAGGGTAATATGATAAAATTGCATAATTTTCTAATCAATTTTTATCTAACTAAACGTAAAATTTTTCATCAACCCATTTTTTATTCTGGTACTTATTTCTAAGAGATTTTTCATTCCATTCTATTTCTCTCCTTCTTATTCTTTTTTATTCTAACCATTTTTTTTGGTGAAATAAAAGGGCCAAGACCAACAGTTACATGACAACTACTCCCTCTGTTCCTTATTATAAGAGACAATTGTAAAGTATATCATGTTCCTTATTATAAGAGACATTTATAGGTTGTCTCAAATTTTGTGTGTTAATTTCCTATTTTACCCCTATTTAATTACTCATATTACTCATATAATTGTATTTAATTCCCATTCGTTCTCTCTCCCACACATTATCTCTCTTTCACATAAATGAGGGTATTGTTGGCAAAAATGTTACACTCTTTACATATTTATTGCACCTAACTAATTTTAACTAATTTTTTGAATAATGTGATTTAGTTAATTGTATCTTATAAAAAGAAACGGAGGGAGTATTCTTCTCGGGGTTTCAAACGCAGATGCATCAAGTTTGACAAGTTCTTCAACCCAATCCGAAGGCGTGTCCCAAATGAGTCTTCTCTGTTCATTTCATTGCTCCTAGTGACGAGTTTATCAACGACCTGATTCCCTTCCCTGAAGATATGCTTGAATTCAAGCTGCCATCAAAGGTTGAGTAGTTCCTTCAGCTTCATTGCGATCAGGTAACTTCCCTTAATTTTCGCCCCCTGCCTGATTTCCTGGATAATCTGGTCTGCAACGCATTCTACTTCAATTTTCTCAAATCCCATTTGTTTGCATAAGAGTAGCCCTTCAATGATTCCCCAAGCTTCAGCCTGTCTGATATCCCACTTCTCCAATTTTACTGCAAATCCACTAATCCACTCTCCACAGTCCCCCCTTATGACTCCCCCCAACCAATTCTTTCTAGCAAAGGGTCATAAGTAATTTTCACGCTTACCAAATCCTTCACTAATTCCCAAAAGTACCGTACTCCCTTAGGATCACCAGACACACATTTCTTGGTCATTGGCACCCCATAGGCTGCTTACGTGGTGCGCCGCATGATCACTTGAGATTTCTCTTTTAAACTTTCTCACGCAGGTCTTCGCAACGTTCTACCTTTTAGAAAAAATTTGATGACCAATTTGATTTAAAAAATTGAGAGTACTCCTCATTACACTAACACCTTAACAAGCCGCCCAACACTTTTTCTTTGTTTTGATCCCCACTCAATAAAAATAAAAAAGAAAAAAGCATTACGGCTTCTACCATCCAGAGTCTAGATCTGTCCCAGTTGACTCCATGTCAACGACTGGCACCAAAAACATACATTCGGTTTGTGAGATTTGGGCCTACAGATGAACATTTTTGGTATCCATGCGTAATCCAATCACATGGATGGAGTGAAATTTTGATTAGACAACAAGTAAATTTGTGAAAAGAAAACGAGAGAATGGGAAGAGAGAAGGGTTGTAGAGAGAAAAACTCCTCAGTAAAGGAATTATTACATATATATCATGCATCTTTCCCTCTTACAAAACCTGAATAAAATTGTTCCGCTGGTCAAAAAAAAAAATGTTCCCTCTAACAGATAAAGGGTGTGTTTGGATGAAACCAAACCGTGGTTTGGAAAAGTGATTCTGGAAAATAGATTTTGGGAAGAATAGATTCTGGAAAGAATAGATTTTATGAAAAAATGATTTTGAGAAGTGAGAGTGTTTAGATAGTTGTTATCAAAAGCACTTTTTATATATACAAATTACTAAAAAAAAAGACAAAAGTTAATATGATAATTACAAAAAAAAAGATTTTATGATATATTTTAATTTGAAGGAATAAAATTGTTAATAATATATTTTTTATTAACATAATTAATAATACATAAGATAATATAATTAATAAATAATTAATCTGTATATATATTTATAAAATATAAGATTAAATATGTTTATAAAAAAATAACAAGATACATATCCTATAGGCTCTCACACTCTCCCTTTTTTCTCCAAAAGCAAAAATTTTTTGCTTTTTCCAAAATCATGGTTTGTGCAAATTGAGTGGGTGTTTGGGTGACTTATCACCCAAACCATGGTTTGGAGTGTCACCCAAACAGTGCCAAAGAGTATTTTACAAGTTGAAACCCTTAATTTTAGTTTATTATATTTGAACCCCATCTGGGCTTGCGCCTGATCCCCCCCTTCCAACGCGGTTATAATGCAGAACCTTTCCGCAATCTCTACTCTAGTAGTGGTGGGGCTTCAGATCTTGGAAACTATTTATTACTCCTTCCGTTATTTATTATAAGAGACAAATAACTAAATTATGTTGATAAGAAAAAACAGTTAAAATTAGTTGAGGATAATTAATATGTAAAAAGTATAATGTTTTTTCCAACAATGCCTCCATTAATAAGAAGAGAGAGTATGAGAGAGAACAATTAAATTATTAAAAAAAAGAGAAGTGGAAGGGAGAGAAAGTATGAGTTGAAGACAAAATAAATAGCGGTAAAATAAGAAATCAATACAAAAAAATAGAAACAATTTTTAAGGGTCTCTTATATATGGGAACATGTTATAAGTATCAAATGTTTGTTATAATAAACAACGGAGGGAGTACTTTACTTTCTTCTGCTTACTTCTGCGAGTACCATCTGTATAAGGAGCCAATTGTTGCAGTTTTGAATTTCTTCCCCTCCAACTATGGTTTGTGATTCTCGAATAAAACCCGACGTGTTCATCAGTTTCAGAGGCAAGGATACCAGACGCGATTTTGTGTGCCATCTGCTAAACGATCTACGTCGGGTGAACATTGGAACCCATGTAGATGAGGACATAAAGAGAGGAGAACAAATATCATCTTGGCTTCTGAGAGCAATTCAAGAATCGCGTATTTCAATCGTCGTATTCTCACAACGCTATGCCTCTTCAAGATGGTGCTTGGATGAGCTCGAAAAAATAATCGACCGCAAGAATGCGAACAAACAGATTGTTTTACCTGTTTTCTACTACAGATAAGGCCCTCACATGTACGAAATCAGAAAGGCACTTATGAAAACGCATTTGCTAAACATGAATCCAGGTTTCAAGGAAACGACTTGAAGGTGCGAAATTGGAGATCAGCCTTGAAGAATGCTGCTGACATATGTGGCTATGTTTCATACAAATTCGAGTAAGTCAGCCTTCAAAAACTACAGTGTTCGGTTTTTTATTTTTTGCCAGGAAAACTACATTGTTTGTTAAACATTAATTTCTAAGAGTTGATATATCCATGTGTGTGTATTGGCTACCTACTTTAGACCTTGAAAAAACATTTGTCTTTGTTTCGGAGAAACTAAGCATGGTTTGGGTCAGAATATTTTGCTGGTTATTTTTAAATGATATAGCAACAATTTCCCACTGAATCCTAAAAGTTCCATTCCATGAACAGGTAGATATTACATTAACCTTGAGTGGTTCTGTTCTAATTATTAAAGGGTTAAAATTTTGCTGGGGGTTACATCAAGATCTAATGCAACGATGCTGATTGCAGTACCATTGATATCGTGAATGGAGATTAAAAATGTGGCATCATTTTATGGATGAGAATTTTTACCTTAATTATTAACTATTAAGTCCCCAATGGTTTGGGCTAGGAGTCACTGAATCGTATTAAGCATATAATTATAACACTTGTTGGCCCGTCAATTTATTCCATCTTCTTGTTCTAATACGTTTCTTCCCCCTTCTTTGATGTAGCGATGACGCTAAGCTCATTGATAAAATTGTCGAAGATGTTTTGTTAAGATTGAATGATATCCATCGTACTCCTAGTGAATCAAAAGGCCCTGTTGGAATTGGTCAACATGATGTTTTGTTAAGATTTAATGATATCCATCATAGTCCTAGTGAATCAAAAGACCTTGATGGAATAGATGAACATGATGTTTCGTTAAGATTGAATGTTATCCATCCTTGTCCTAGTGAATCACAAGGCCTTGTTGGAATTGATCAACATGTTGCACGTATTAGATCATTTTTGGAAATGGAATCAAAAGAAGTTCAAATCCTTGGAATTTGTGGTATGAGTGGCATGGGTAAGACAGCCATTGCACAAGTTGTATATGACGAATTCTCTTCCCGCTTTGAAGGCCATTGCTTTTTACACAATGTGAGGGAAGAGTCGGAAGAACATGGGCTGGAATATTTAAGGGACAAACTTATTTCTAAGCTGCAGGAGGAAAATCCATTCCTGTTCAAGAAATGCCTATTAGTAAAGAAGAGCTTTGGGTGTGCTTGATGATGTGGGTACTCGAGAACAATTAAAGCATCTGGTTACAGAGGGAATTTGTTGGGGACCTGGTAGTAGAGTCATTGTAACAAGCAAAAAGAAGCAGGAGCTAGCTGCTGCAGGAAGACTACTTCATGCCATGTTTGAGGTCAAGGAATTGGACTTTAAAGAATCCCTCAAGCTTTTCAGCTTAAATGCCTTCAAAAGAGCCATCCTGAAAGGGATATGAAGAACTTTCAAAAAGACTAGTTGCTTATGCCAAGGGCCTTCCTCTAACTTTGAAAGTTCTCGGTTTGTGTCTTTGTTCCAGAGACATAGAAGCATGGGAAAATACATTGAGAAAACTTGAGAAGCATGCCCCTCCTCGAATTCGAGATGTGTTGAAAATGAGTTATGATGGATTAGAGGTTGTACAAAGGCAGATATTTCGTGGGCTCACTTACTTTCTTGGACGAAAACGTAAAGATCAAATCATGAGCCTAAATGATGCCAATGGCATTTTTGGTACTATTGGAATAAAAGAACTTCTCGATAAAGCTCTTATATTCGTTTCAAACGACAATATAATACGGATGCCTCACTTGATTCAAGAAATGGGTTGGGAAATTGTTTGCCAAGAATGGAACAAAAAATACTGAACAATCTCAGTGGCTGGATGGACTTTGTGGTACGGTATGATCTGGCGCGTTATGCAGGCCCAGCAATGTTGTTTGGAACAGAATACTGGACGACCTCTGAAAGCTTTGAAGCTGATCATACCATTAAAGCTCTCAGGTATAGCAGATTTCTGCCCATACAGTCTCTATTCCTACTGATTATAATGCTACTGACCATTACCTTCATTAGGAGGTCTGTGCTGATTTACTTGTTTTATGCATAGCTTTTAGAAAGAATCTAGGTTCCGTTTGGTACAAAGCATTGAAAACGAGGGGTGAGGCTTAGGATTGTGATTGAAAAAATGTGTTAAAGAGTGATCACTTGTTAAATGGGGGCAATCCCTTATATGTGGGACTGGGCAATACTATAGGGGGAGATGGTATTCCTTAATCCTACTTATATACAGATGTCCAATCCCACGTAACAAGCAAGCTTTTATTCTATATACTCTTTTAACATATTTTTCAACCCCAATTATAATCCTTACCTCTCATTCTCAATGCTTCCTACAAATGGGACCTAAAAGTAATGTTTAATCAGTGAGTTGACCTGTCCCAAACCGTGATCCTGCAGACTTCTCTGTTTGTCTTGTTTTATAATAACACTGCTTATGAACTGAAATTGGAATGGTTTCTTATTATAGATGCTCCTTACGGAGGAGGTATAGTTAGTTTTGTTGTTCGGAAAAAGATTGATTGCAAAGCTGATAGGCGTTTCCTCTGTCTTCTGATCCTTTGACATCTAAATCTCGCAACAGAAAAATAAACCAATAAAGTTAACAGTGATCAATCCATTCACGCTTATTTGTGCATTGAGCTTTCATTTTATAATATATGGGTTTCCAAACTCTAGCGTAACTCAACATTAACAAACTTAGGATGGATAAGTGATTGCTATGAACTTCGTTTGTTGATAGTGGAGGAGCATAAAAAATTGTTTCTTGACTGGGAATAGGAAACTGAGGTTATCAAGCATCTAGGTTGAAACTCCGAGGGCAAACAAGGAGAATTTTTGTGCTGATAAAACATTGACACGAGTTTATTAGAATATGGCTTGATGGAAAAGATGATGATCCTATTTGCTAATATTTCTCCTTGTTCTCCGGTGATGTATTATTTTCTTGTCATTATATTTGTTTTGTATGTGGAAAAAAAAAAGTTGTGTAGCGGTGATGAGTTCACAAAATTTGTTTTTAAACCTAATGTTTTTGAGTTGCAAGTCCCTCAGAATCAGTTTTGGACTAGACAAGGGACGTAGACTCAGATTTGTCAAATCAGAATCAATAACCAAGGATTTTCCATTGCTTAAAGTTTAACAACAAACACTGCTATAAAATGGTGACACCTGGACATTGCTAAAAACTGGCACAGTTTAACATATCCATTGCTATAACATTGTTGCTGTTATAGATGTGCTTTCAGTTTACTATTATTGCTCTAACCTGTAAAAGAGAAGTATGTTGACAAGGATGAAATTAATTTGCAGATGTAGATGGTCTCTATCCAGTGAAACAACAATTGCCATCTTCTGCCAGCTGCACTCCTATACGCTTCAGAAGAAGTGTCTAACAAGGTGTGGCAGTGTTGGTGCATCCAGAAGAATAGCCCAAAAAACTGTCCAATGTTTATTTTAGTTTCTTGTATGGAGCAAAAGAT
>NW_021636866.1:0-40736 GCF_004799145.2 Neltuma alba
TTTTTCAAATTTTCGCTCATCTTCTTTCCTTTTGGACCATTTCTTTCTCCCAAAAGCCACCTCAAATAAGCCCTTAGGGTGTGTTTGGATTAGCGGTGGAGAAGTAACTTTTTTTTCAATCTGACTTTTACAGAAATCAGATTAGATAAAAGTAGCTTCTTTGAGCTTATTGTATACCGTTTCAGTCATAAAAGTCAGATTGCAAAAATGTGATTCCAAACACATCCCAAATCAAAAAAGCTCTTTTTGCCAATAGAGAAGTCAGTTTGAAGGTCCAGATGTGATTCCAACACACAAGTTTGTTGTTCCTATAATTAAGTACTGTATGTTTGCCTTCCCCTAGAACAAGTCATCATTAATGCATTCCCATGTAGTATATTGATGATATGTTGCGGATCTCAGTAACATATAATATTTTGATCCTAATAATAATCATAATGTTAAGATAATTTATGATTATTATAAGTGGTTGATGTTTATAAACTTACAATAATGGGTGCTGGTAAAAAAAAAAACTTACAATAATGGGGAAAAGGTGAATTAAATTTTTAGACATATACAAATTATAACTCATAAAAAAAAACCAATTCTATCACAAAAATCGTAACTTACATATAGAATCGGAGGAAGTAATTTTATAAAATTAAGAGACCAAACTAAAATTTTTTATAAAGTTAGAAAAAACAAAAATGATTTTTTGCCAAATATTCAAATATTAAGTTTGGCAGCAAAAATTGACCTTATGTATGATAAGTGAACAAAATTACAAAACAGTACGCTATATTCTATGAATTTGTCATGTACATTCATATATCCCTATCAGTACTTCTCGTCTGCGGAAACCTAACCACATGACGTATACCCTAAATTAAATCCAGAAAAGAAAAAAAATTTCACATTGTTCGTAGTCTCTCGTCGAGACGCACCAAACCCTTTGAATATATGTCATAAAAATTGGATATATGGAAATGAAGACTCACACCAAAACATTTGACCAGAATAGTAAAATCCATTATAATTTGGGAGGTGATGATGCTGATGAGATATATAGGTTGCTCACATTAATTACTTCGTAAATTATAATTAATGATTCTACCTGCAGCACTGATTATGGATGTAACATGCCAGGCAACACCAATTCAAGCCTTCTTCCTTAATATAATTACTTTTTCTTAATCATATTTAATTGGAATTAATGAACCACTAATTTAATACGCTCACTCCTCATCTTTGTCTTTATTATAAAAGCTTATTAAACACTTCCACTAAAAGTGTCTAATTATATACGTAATACATCTTTGATGGGTACATTATATATATCCTTATACCAGTTATATTCTCATCCGAAACAATAGAGAATAAAACATTAATTAGACTACGTACTCATCAAAAGCAGATAAACTAAACTCAAGACAAGCTTATTGAAATAAACTCGAGTAATAATATACAAACAAAATTGAAGTAAATTGGGTGATGATATACAAAATAAAACTAAACTCAAGTATTATTAATTTACGAGAGCAATTAATTAAAGTCCAAAGAAATATAAGAGAACGATCAAATTGAAACCAAGAAGTTTAGTAAATAAGTAAAAAAATTGTCAAATTAACAAGAAATTAAGAAGCAACAAGAGGCATGCTGATCAATATTAATATACAAACAAGGATGGGGGCATGCTCTGATAGATTTTGATCTTAAAATAAGAAAACATTCTTGGAAGGCATTAATAATATTGTTGCAATATGGTTCCCCTTCCGTGAAGCAAAATACATATAATAATGGTATATTATTACAATTTTGGTAGTTACCATTTGAGAGATTCACACCTACACTTAACCTAATTTTTCAAAATACATATAAGTAGCTGCCTTCCATTATTTGTTCAAAGAATTCATCCTCCTTATTAATTGCAAATTAGGTGGCCGATGTGACCACCTCTTCCTTTGTCCATATAAAGCCAAGCTTAAGACATTATTGGATTCCTCTGGGTAGGTTTTTCAATAAATTTAGCCATCTCTATCTATCACTCGCCTGCTCTTTAGCTTCTTATATTATATGATGCTCACAATTTAAAAAAAAAAACAAAACACGTTTAGGTGCACGATTCTTTGAAATCACGTACGGCTTAAACAAATTTTAATGGAAGCTCCCAAATATGGCCGCAATTTATGAAAATGAAAACGAGATAGACTAACAACAATATGCTAATAATTAATAACAGTTTTGTTGAATAGATAAAATAATTATCGCGAGTGATTAATGAAAATCATTGACAAAATTGGTGATTATTCTTCTATTTGTTGGCTGTTTACAACATTCCAATTGGACTGCAACTAAAACACTCAAACATCAATTAAAACTTTAACGAGAGTTTAAACATATGTTTGGTTTCTCACGTAAAATTTTTCAATTATTGAAAGAAAGTACAGCTACTTTAAAGGATTTTACACTCGCAAAAAATATTGATGCTCGAATCTAAGTTCTTGCGGCCAATAAATTTTTTAAACATGGTCTTTTCACTAACTTTTTCTTATTGAAAAAATGCATTTATGCAGGCACTGCCTCTTATTTTTATTAGAGATTACATCACAAGTTTTTACCAATGAAACGCAATGAGCGATGACATAATCCAACATGTTTTTGCTTCTCTAACAGAAGCATTCAAGTATTTTTAACACAACAACAAATTAGTTACATCTATTAGTTGTTTATTTCTGAAATGTTCAAAAAAATGACAAATGTATATAAAATTTTCCCATTCAAAACAAACAAAATATATAATATCTCTACAAATGAAGTCAAGTTTGTGTGTTTGCGGGCCGGTGTAAGGTATTTAATAACAAAATATACTGTTCCGATCTTAATTATAAGACTTCTTTTATAGATTACAAATAAGGTCTTATAACTAAAACTGAAACTAATATATCACATAGGTCGATGGAACGGCGAATTGGCAATAAGATTTATTAATCAAACTATTCACGTGCATAATGTAATGTCTAGTTATATAATTAAATAATATATATGTCGTGTTCTGATATAAATATAATATAAAATTAGTAGCGTAAGAATAATGCAATATGGGAGAGATTATGTTCAAAGCACTTTCATTGGTATAAAAGGCAGCTTGTTTAGGGCCTTAGACCCTTATTACAGCATCTTTCAATAATGTTCCCGGTCCCAGTCTAAGGGCTCTGAAGGGACCAGTTGCTTACGTCACATTCTCTCCTCTCTCTCTCTCTCTTTAAATTTTATTTTAGCCAATGCCATGTCTATGTTACGTTACCATCTCCCAAAAAAAATAAAAAATAAATATGTCTCTGGAATGACGAAACAGTCCTCCTCCCGAAAGACGAAATGACGCTGGCATCCTCAGATCACGGAAATTACATTGCTGACCTGCCAACGTCATTGGCTATTCGGCTTAATCATTACTATTTATCTAATATATCTGCTCAACCCACAAGCATTTACGTTTTGTTCCATGTTTCTTTCCTTTCCTCCTCCCACTTCTTGCAATTTCCCCCCGTGAATTATAATATCCATACAAAATGAGAAATACTCATGAACTTTAATTTTAATAAAATTAATATCATTATTAGTACTTATAGTTCAACTAAATTTTGATTGCAATCCTTAGAGTTTTATAATTTTTGGATCTCAGTTTAACAAATAATTCCTCTACTTTTAGAAAATTTTGATCCCGATTTTTATTTTTAAATTTAGACCAAATTCTTATAAAATTGTAAGAATTAAAAACCAATTATTTGATATCAAAACTCAAAATTTGATCAAATTATAAAGACTAATAATATTAATTTCTTAATTTTTCCCAATTCAACCTATGAATGTTTTTAATTTTCACTCTTTCGCAAATTTTCCCGCCGGCAACCGTACCACGACCGATTGTTTTTTTATTCTTTAGAAAAAGAAATTAGTGGATCATCAGAACTGTCTTCCGTTGGAAACGGCAAGCTCGATCGAATGAAACTGAACTGATGCATGAGGCGCAGCTTGGTGCTCCGTACAGGGCATTAATTTTCAGGTTCACTTTTCCGTTTGTTTCCCGAGAAGGTAAAAATTCCCAGAAGCAAAATGGAGAACGAGGATGGATGGAAAAAGCAGACAAGAGACTCTCATTTCTTAGTTGCTTTTCCAGTAGCGAAGTGATTATATCTTCGCATTTACACTGAGCAACAAGAAGAAAAACGGAAACTTAACAAACACCTAAATTTTTTCTGTGCCTCTTTCAAGATTGTAAAGTATATTTACAGGGAAAAAAAGATCCCACTAACATACTGTATTCACTTCATCACCCTCCTAATTTTCTGCAACTTACTTTTCCTTCTTCATCCGTTCCTAGCAAAACTCTTCAGACGAGGAAGAAAGCAGATCGTGGATGTCACGCGCGTCGTCGAGTCCCAGACGAAGAGCTTCGAGGACACGTTCGAAGACGAAGACATGGCAGGGGATTCGGAGCACGCCTTTCTGCTCGTACCCGTACTCCTGAGCTGATTTGTTCAGAAGCTTAACGAAGATCGGGTGGTTCAGCAGCTCCGCGTTCACCTCGAATCTCCTCATCTCGTCGCCTACGTAGATCGGCACGTGCCCTTCCAACGCCGCAGCCGCCGTCCTCGAGCGATTCCGCCGGCTCCTCCCTGCCGCGGTGAGCACTCGGCGAGAACGACGGCTCTGCGAATCGGATCTGAGGAGTGTATACTGAGATGAGTCGGCGACTCGAGCAAGCCTGCGAATCAAATGCTTCATCGTTACTTTTTTCAGCGGTGGAGAGAGAAAGCTGTGAAGATAGAGAAGAGACTGTGTGTGATTGAGTTAGGGGAGTAGGGAAGGAGAAGAAAAATATATACAGAAAAAGAAGGGTAAAAGGGTAAATTCAGTTGCGTAGACAATGGAAAGGTGATGATGATAGAAGTTGGGGGTGGAGGTACAGGTAATCGTACTTGGCAGGTACAAACGGAGAGAGAAAAATAATAAAGGTTAAAGATGGTTATTTAATTTGATATTTATAAATCTGATTTTTTTTTTCCTTGGCCAACTAAATCTGGTGTTTTTCTTATTTAAATATATTGGGTTCTTTGTGTGAGTGTGATTTTTTTTTTTGCTTTATTTTTTTCCCTTTGATATAGGTATGGTTTGGGGGGATTAGTGGTTTAGGTGAGAAGTGAATATTTGGTGCTATTTCTAAATCAAATTTTTTTAGGATTAAATCTGGTTTTATTATGAGCCGCTCAGTGACGTGTTACCAACAAACAGATTCAAAGAGAACGGTTCAAAAAAAAAAAACCTTTTTTTTTTATTGTGTACGGATTCTCTTTTCATTTCTTATATCAATGGATGCTTCATTAGTTTTAGTTATAGGAAATTGAACAGGAAGGGTTGAAGACCAATAATTCACTTGATTTTCCCCACAAATTATCTTTATAATCTGCTCATATTAAAGGAAGGTTTCCATCAATTTTAGATTATTTTCAATACAAATGAATAAAAAAAGAGTATTTTAGAAAACTAACTTACAATTTAAAAAAGTATTTACATTTTCTATAAATAACTAATTTTTATAAATTAGTTGCATATATAGTGTTTAAATTTAAAATGGAAAGGAGTATCAAAATGGGTGGTTTCACTCGGGTATATCGGTTAAATAACACTAAGAGCGTGATAGCCATGACACAACCCGACATCGGACCCAAGCTGATCCCATCCACTCAGTTCATCCGTTAAAGCCAGTCACTAACCTGGTAACTTTTCCTGACCACATAACGTTACATTCCCTCGTCATTTTTTCCCTTCTTTTTTAGTGTCAATTTTTATATATAATTTGAAATTTTAGTATTTCAATGCGTGTGTAATTTCAGTCGCGGGATTATTATTTATAAACAATCATTTGGCAAAAATAAAGGTGAGCCGATTGTTTCAGAGCTAGGTTGGGAAGAGTTTGAAAAAAAAAAACTAATTTATATCTCATGAGATAATTTTTTTCTCATTCAAAAAAAATTATAAACACCTTTTTAATTATAATTTACAAAATACTCTTCCGATTCTTAATATAAGATTTATTTAACTGATTTGATTAAATTAAAAAGTTAGTAAGTTAGTTAATTATAAGAAATATGACATATTTTTTTCTAAAACACCATAATCATCCTTCTTAATATTTTCTCTCTATCTTCTGTTTGATTATATTGAGGGAGTATTCATAAGGATAATTTAAGAAAAAAATGATAATATAAAAATAAATCTTATATTTAGAATCAAAATCAATTTAATAATTAAGTTTATATTAAGAATCGAACAAGTGGAATATAAATATATAAAAAAATTTATCTCAACTCATACAAATGAGTTTATAATTAGTCAAATGGCGCCAAACAAATTTTACCGCCAGAGATGGGAACGGAATCTGCTTTTTCACTTTTGACCTTTTACAGTTTCCTTGATTTCTTCTTTTTCCTTTTTTTTTTTTTAAATCGATTTTTTCCCCTGCAAAACTTAATCGATGTTATTGCGACTCACATTAATTAAACAAATCAGACTAATTTTCGCGCATGATATACATAATAGTACCCTCTAAAAATTGAATAATATTTTAGTATAGAAAATTTATTTTGAAATCAGAATCTTACTGCAGATTTAACATTGTAAATAAGATAAATTGAGACGGTGTGACGGAACAACGAAAAGGAATACTTTAATTATATAGTTAGAAGCAGACAACCGTCAAGAGATGAAGATACAACTGTACAACTTCCATTATTTCTGTTTGCAGGACTCAGAATATTATAATATAAATAATTATAATTTGCTGTAAAATAATATATATACAATTTTTTTTTTAAAAAATAATATGAAGAGAAAGGAAGAAAGAAATTAAAAAGAGAAGTCGGGTGGAGGAGTGAGCTGGTGTTCTGACAGATGACTTGGCATCCGGTAGGATTGAGGACGCGTCGCTTTATACGCGGCACCGCGGGTCACCGTCTCCCGCTTCAATCATTCCTTTCCTCCTCCGTCTCTTCCCATATTTAAAGTAAATTAGCTTAGGAAAAAAATTAAATTATAAACATGAGATAAAATATATTAAAGTCTTGTTCTCATGATCAAATTCAACACCTAAATTAGTTTTGTGTATTGAGGATCATAACGGGTATATACCCATATTTTCACTCAATTTTAAATTCGGTAAATATAATATTTATGTGAATAGAAATTCAAATCTCGATTCGATCAGTTTTTTTAATAATTAAACTCAATACTAGTTGCTTGATAATGTGAAACTCTATATTTAATTATACATATAAGTTGTTTTTTTTTAAATGTAAATATGATTTCGTTTATAGTTATGAATGAAGAAATAAGAACTGGAACAGAGGTGGGGGCATTTAATGCACATGTCAGAGTGTAGTGTAATGATTGGAAGTGATCGGGGACTGGTGGAGTCGCGGGTTTCATGGCGTGTGACCAGAAATTTAAAATAAACACACCCAGCTTTAAATTATTTTGAATCTAAATCAAATTTATGAATTAAATTAAATTGATAAGTGAAAAAAAAACATTTAAAGACAAAAAAAAAGGCGCGGCCTTACTTACAAAAAGCAAACTCGTTCCTATCTTCTTCATATTTAGTATTGTACTCCTCTTGTCCTTATTATAAGACCCATTTTGATTTTTTATTTGGTCCTAATTATAAGACCCAATCCATTTTTTCTCTTATATTTATATATTTTTTTCCAAGATAATCCTTCTAATAATGATAGTTTTAGCCATATACTTAATTAGCAAGGATATTTTAGGAATAACAACACTTATTTATTATAAATAACCAACTTAACTTACTTCCTTAATCTCCTCAAATAAGTTAATTGGGTCTTATAATTAGGACACCGGAGGAGTACGTAGTTATCTATGTGGATTTACTTCAGCCGCCTTCCATACATGATCCGCCATGTTTTTTCCATTTTCAACGCCAAATTAAAACATTTTCAAGTTTCGTCCTCAAATTGTTATTTTAACATGTTCTGTTATGACTTATGAGGCCAGTATTGGTTGCTTTATTATATATCTTTGGTCAATGTCGACGCAAAAAGCAAGCTGGCCTGATGTAAAGGAACCACTTTCCACCGGGCTCCACGTGGCCGGCCCATGATCCTACTTTTTGTGCAATTTGAATTCAACCCAAACACTCTTATCTAGTCACTATTCCTCCACTTTCCTCTCAAAAGGCCCACCCCACAACATCGCCTTTTTTTTAACCTCAAAGCAACAAAATCACTTTTTTCCTACTCAAACTCCATGAATATTTTAACCCACCAAAATTTAAAAAAAAATCGTTTTAAATATTTAATAGCTTTTCAATCTAGTGATATGAATACTTCCTGCGTTCAATCTTTCTTATAACTTCAAATTGTTAGTGTTTGGTACTTTAATTTTTTTCAAAAAAAATAAAAAAGGAATTGTGCTTTGAGTATTCCTCCACTTTCCCCTCAAAGGCCCACCACACGACACCGCCTTTTTTTTTTGACCTCAAGCAACAAATCACTTTTCCCTGCTCATACTGGATAAATATTGGCCAATGGGATTAGGTATAGTAAAAAAAACTAATCCCTCGCAGCATAGCGAATCAAGATTTGAATCTTTATTAGAAAAGGTATTCACATTCAGTGTCTGATAGTGCTTCGAATAGGATTACCTCCAATAAGAGGATATATATGTTTTAGCAAAAAAAATGATAAATATTTTAGCCCACCAAATTTTTTTAAAAAATCAGTTTAAATATTTAATAGTTTTATAATCTAGTGATATGAATACTTGCCGTGTCACGAGTTCAATCCTCCTTATCACTTCAAGCACTTTTAGTTTTTTTTTTTTTAAAAAATTGGAATTGTGCTTTGAGTATGATAGTTGATTGAGAGAGGTGGAATAAGTGAAAGGTTAGGGCTGCTTAGTTAACTAGGAAGAATGGGGAGGCAACTTCATGCACGTTCATGGGAATAAATTAGCAAAGCTGGATTCTCCAAGCAAAGTAGAATCTTCCACAAGTCCTGTAAGGATTTTTAATTACCCACTGCCTGTCACTCGCACAAAATTAATTCACCCTTTCTTGCCTCCCCCCCCCCTCCGGGGGTGGTTGGCAATAAAGCTCCATGTCTTTTTTTTTTTTTGGCCTTTGATACATATATGTAGATATATACTTAAAACCAGCATTATTCCCGTTGTATTAATTTTAAAATTCAAGTGGTGTTTTTAGTCATTTTCCCTTTATTTGATATTTAATTTCTGTTAATTTTTTATTCTCTGCTTGGTTGGAAAGAAACGAAAATGAGGATAAGAAAAATTTTAATGAATTCAATTTTTGAAATAACATGAGAAATTGACATAAAACCTTTTAATAAATATATATAAGAGGTAAAAGGGAGTAAATAAAATTAATTAAAAAAGTTTAAACTCTTTGTCGCTTCAAGTTTCAAGTGGAGTGTTTGTGGGTCCCACAGGGGACATAATGGCGTAATCCGGTACGGAGGGTACTAAGTGGGGAGCCCCATCCAACCGCTTTATGAGCCTTCATCTATCTCTCTCTGATTCACCTTCCGTTCTTTCTGACTTGGAATTCCTCCCAACTGTTCCCCCCGACCACCTACCCTTTCTCACTTTTATTAATTACTTCTAAAACATATTTTTTGGCCAAATTCTAAAATATGGTTGGGATTCAGGTTCTTTTGTTTAAAAACCTAAGAACGGTTAAAAAATTGGATTATATAATGGGCAGCACTGAGAGAGTGGGCCAATGCCTCATTATTTGCTTCAGTTGGGCCGTCCTTGTACAATCAGGCCCGTATGCTGTGGTTGTCCTGATGTTATCTCCATCAAATTAATTAATTAATAAATTATGTTTGTTGAGTTTGGAGCCCTTTAATTATTCTTTTCTTGCTGCCCGTTATACCCAAGAAGCAATTCAAATTGCTCCCTAAAGTGACAAATCCACCCCTGCTGCTTCTTATTAATGTCATTAAATTAAATTAAGAGAAAATCATTGTGATGTCTCAAAAAGAAATATGATTACAAAGAATCTGAATACCAAGTGAGGAGATCAGAACATGTCATTGCATACTACTCATTTGTTGTAGAACTTTTTGGTGTTTATCTTTTTTTGTTCCCCCTTGGGATTTCACAGTGACTCTTACTTTACATTAATGTTTATGTTTTTGGTTTACAACAGCAGCTGTGGCATAGACCAAAATGCAAAAGCATGTGCCACTGTTGTTATCTACTAACAATGCACACATTCATAGTCCAAAATGGGACTGTCAAAATCCAGTTATAGTAGGAAAGGGGGAAAATCCCACTCTATCAAAGATATAGTCCTAACTAGTCACTCTTCTTCTTCTACTTCATAAACAGAAATCATCATGGTACCAAAAAGCTGACATCCTAAGAGTCACATCAATATTATAATCCTAAACTAAGGGGGAAAAAATCATAGTTGAGAAGATCAATTGGAGGGTACATGGTAGTATTTGCCTTTACAGACACACCTGTAAACTATAGGGCAAGACTCTGCCATGGAGCACTTGAAACTCACCATCACCCTCTTACAAGGAAAGCATGGCCCACATGCATGGGAACAATCTGGCAAGCTTGATCCTGTCTGGTAAAGCTCCATTCCCAACTCTTTCTCCCCACCTTCTTCCTGCAAATCACAACCATCCACTTCATCATTCATTCTTAACCTGATATATATATATATATATATATATATATATCAGTATTTTAGTTGTTTGTGTAGCAGCTAAATGAGTTCATGAAGCAAAACCATGAAACTGTTGGAAACAAACAAACCTTGTTATCTGCACTTGCGGGTTTCTGTCCTTGCAAGTTGATCACCTTATCTTGTAGATGAAAGAACAAAGCTTACATAAATATTCACGAACTAACACTGATGATTTTAAGAAACAATAAGACTGGACAACGAGACAATTAATTACCTTGACTAGGAATCACCCTAAGACTCCAAGCAATAGAGAGAAGCATGAAAAACATCATGAGGAGGAAAGACTTGTGGATTGGAAGAGAGAAAGAGTTCATAGTTGCAGAGTAAACTCAAGCAATTCGCAGATCAGTTTTCATCAAAGAATAAATGAGGATGCGAAGCAAGCTAGTGAACAAGAAGGAGATATATGAAGATGGAAGTAGTTGTAGCTGAGTTTAAGGATCATATATAAGATGAGTCTTAAATGTGGAGTGAGGTACATCTGATGCGTTTCACATGATCCACAGTTGTTGTTTCTGCTGCTGTTTTTGTTTTTTGGGGGGTTTTCAAAGTTTCACAAGTTTTGGCGAGTTACCCAAAAATGAACTACACTTATTATCTGAAACTATAAATGAAGGAAAGGGCATTGATGAATTTTGAATGTGGATGAAACCTCTAGCTTTTATTTGATACATGTAGTACTGATATATAAGACAGGGTTTTGGGCCAAACTGATTGGGGAGTTGGCTGTCTCACTGGGACGGTCTCATCATTCTGGTGAAAGAGTAAGTTTGAATCACACCCACACACACACACAGAGCATTTAATGAAATGCAATCTCAGAAGTCAGGGGGAAATCATTCCAGTGAATCTGCAAACATAGCTTGAATAAAAATGCATAGGCTCAAATCTTGTTATATAAACTAATTAAACTTTATAATGAACACATCCAATTGTGCCGTTCATTACTTTTTTATTTTCAATGTAGACCAACAAGCTGAGAATTCTCTATTTGACAAGTACGATGCTTTGTAAAGAGAGACTAGTATATGATGTGGGGTGAGACTCACTATAGATAGCATCCATCCATCTGTGTGTTATTTTCTTTACACAAAACATACTACTTATTGAATATAGAATCAGAAATCATGGTTAGAAATTTTCTCATCTTTTACTGCCTCAATTTATTTATATTGGTGACTTGGTGTCATCAGCATCCTACTTTAGATGTACTCAACAAGCGTTAGTCAAATTAAAATATGATACTTAGAATGAGATAAATAAATAAAAAGAGGTTTGTTTGACTAATAATTACAACCTTTTTCCTTGTATTGAGCATGGATTTGTCAATTAAAATCAAAGCCATATAATCATGGTTTTGATGCTTCAACAAGATACTTCCTTGAAAGCATGTCTTGGTAAAGAATTATTAGCCTATTTACCATCTTGCCTTGACAAATTCCAATAGAAATTAAGCAGAAATCAGACTGCAAAACATGACTCTTGGACTTTACTGTCAAGAAGATTGCATTCTTGTCAAACATAATGACCATTGACATAATGATAAGAATCAAAATATTCAATTTATATGATAATTATGATTTATGAAGTCAATGATGTTTTGTCATTATCTCTGTGTCCAATGCTTTTACATATTTTTGAACATCTTGCCCTATCCATCTTATTGATTCATTATGAACCAAATGGGTTTGCAGTATCTCTCTCTGTTTCTCTTCATCATATGATTATTGCAAGCATTGATATAAGAATGTTCGCAGGTACTTGTTGCCATTTCTATATCGATTTTGCATCAAACTTTACACAAAAGAGCATTCAATTTGGTGTTTAAAACTTGGGGAAGAGAATCACGAAAATGAAATGAAGAGCAGGAAGCATGATTAGGAAGTCATAAAGAGTAGTGAAAAGTGATGAGTGTAAGTTGGCGATGGGCAATGAAGAAGGAGAAAGTTCACGAGAGGCAATTCAAGACGGGTCTCTGTTTTCTGAGTCTCTGTCTGACATGAACGTGAACCATCACTTCTTCGCCATTAATGAACTGCCTTCGCTTTTATGTATATGTGTGTATATATTATATATTCCCTTGTTTTATTTATTGCTTAAGTAATCACTGTCTCTTTTAACAAGGCATTTTGATTCTTCCTTCACTCCCTCCTAACCCCTGATATTTTCAAATTTCAATTCATTTTGTCCGTACAATAGCAACAGGGCATTTTGATTCGTCCTTCACTCCCTCCTAACGCCTGATATTTTCAATTCACTTTGTCTGTACAATAGCAACAAGGCATTTTGATTCTTCCTTTACTCCCTTCTAACCCCTGATATTTTCAATTCATTTTGTCTGTACAATAGCATGAATGTGATTAAATGTATTGGACTCATTCCTTTAGACATAAGGAGTTGGATTAGCTCAAAATTATTGGCCTCAAGTGTTTTTTGGGCCAGGGTCCCAAGTTTATTTAGCCATTCATAACATTATTAAAAATTGGGTTAGTATTTATATTAAAAAAAATTGAGTTAATGTAAATTTTGATCCATCAAGTTTACTCACATTTTGATTTTAATCCATTATATTTCAAACTATAGGTTTTGGTCTCTTAATAGACAAAATAATTCAAGTTTTTATTGAATTATAAAGAATAATGTTTTAAATGAAAAGAAGCTTGAGGGACCAAAACATATAGCTTAAAACTTGAGGGATTTAAACTAAAATAATACCACTGATGTAAGGGCATCTTTAATGAGCGATTTGTAAGTACCTCCGTAAGCGTTCTATAATCCTGGAGGCATACTCTAATCCTGATGAGTTCTCGAGACCTAATTCACCTAAATTTTTTTGTATAAATTTTTTCAATAAAAATAAATTTTTTTTGCTAGTATAAATATTTTTTTATTAGAGGCAGTCTTATTTAAAGCACCTTGAATGTGAGAAACATTTTTTCCCCGTCTCAAAAAAAAAAAAAAGCCTTTTGTTCAGCGACAGCCTTTCAGGTCTACAATCTAAAACTAAAACCCTTCACCAAAAAACAATAAACTAAAACCCCATACTTCTTGTCTGGGTCAGAAAATCTTTAACCCATTACAAATTTACAGGACTCACCCTAAAGGCCCATCATTTTTCATTTCCATAGTGCTGTTCTCGGTGCGCAATCCGTGAGCACCCTCATCTTCCTCCTTCCTGCCGCTGATATGCCGAATCCCGTGTTTCCTAGTGTTCTCTGCGCTGCAATACGGCATCTCTTCATATTGTATGTCAGGTAGAGCTTCTTGGTTGCTAGCCTGCGCATTTGCAGTTCTTGTATTCATTGTTTGCATATATCAAACTTATCCACGGTTCCAATATCCTTCTGATGCACGATGTCGATGCTCAGAAGAAAAAAGATCATCAATTTGTTTTCAAGCTCTAAACTTTCCCAATTAATTTCTCATGAATTCGGTTTGATTCCTCAGTCAAAGCAATATCCTACGCACCCTTCTTCTGCTTTCCTTAAAACCCTGAACCCTTTTAGGGTTTTGCTATACTATGCACCGTATTCAACGCAGGCCTCCAAATTTCCCGAGTATGAGATGCCATCTGTTACCTGGGGTGTGATTCAGGGACGGAAAGAGAAGCTTGTTTCGAGGGTAATCATATTTGATTATCTAAAGGGTTTAGGAATCATTCCAGATGAATTGCATGACTTGGAGCTTCCTTCCACCGTTGAGGTCATGAGGGAGCGCGTAGAGTTCCTTCAAAAGTTGGGTTTAACAATTGATGACATTAACGAGTATCCTTTGATGCTTGGATGCAGTGTGAGAAAGAATATCATACCTGTGTTGGGGTACCTAGAAAAAATTGGGATTCCAAGGCCAAAGCTTGGCGAATTCTTAAAAAACTACCCACAAGTTTTACATGCAAGTGTGATTGTTGAGCTAGCTCCGGTTATTAAGCTCCTAAGAGGACTTGATGTGGAGAAACAGGATATTGGATTTGTGTTGCAAAAGTATCCTGAGCTTTTGGGGTTCAAACTTGAGGGTACAATGAGTACTTCAGTGGCTTATCTTGTTAGTATTGGCGTCAATCCCAGAGATATCGGTCCCATGGTGACACAGTACCCTTATTTTTTGGGGATGAGAGTTGGGACTGTGATTAAACCTCTGATTGATTACTTGGTCTCGTTAGGGCTACCCAAGAAAATTATAGCTAGAATGTTGGAGAAGAGGCCCTATATACTTGGTTACGATCTTCAGGAGACTGTTAAACCTAATGTGGATTGTTTGATTAGTTTTGGAATTAGGAAGGAAACACTGCCTTTAGTTATTGCTCAATATCCATCGATTCTTGGGTTGCCTCTCAAGGCCAAATTGTCTTCACAGCAGTACTTCTTCAGTTTGAAGCTTAAGATTGACCCTGAAGGATTTGCACGAGTGATAGAGAAGATGCCTCAGGTGGTTAGCCTTAATCAACATGTGATAATGAAACCAGTTAACTTCCTCCTCGCAAGGGCAATACCATCGCATGATGTGGCCAATATGTTGATCAGATGTCCTCAATTAATAGCAGCAAGAGTTGAGCTTATGAAGAACAGTTTTTACTTCTTCAAGAGTGAGATGGGGCGACCCATAAAGGAGCTTGTGGAATTTCCAGAATACTTTACATATAGCTTGGAGTCCCGGATCAAACCCAGATACCAGAAGATGAAAAGCAAGGGGATAAGATTTTCATTAAATTGGATGCTAAATTGTAGTGACCAGAGATTTGAAGAGAGATTGCAAGGTAATTACATTGAAACTGAAACTACAGGTCCATCTTTTTGTATGGGTGGGAAGTTAGAGCTACCAGGCAATGAGATAGTGTCAGATGAGGAAGAAGAGAGTGATGACGAAGAACTATATAGACGAACTGTCTCTCTTTAGTGATTTTCATCAAATTAATGAAACATCTACAATATTATAACTGTCACTTGGCGGACAACAAATTTGTATTAGTCTGTCCATTTTATGTTGTTGTCTCCAGCATATCATGCCGATGATTGACATGTGAAGTTCTGTCTATTCATTGTGTTCTACTGTCTTGGTGGGTGATGAAGGTCTGAAAGCAGAATATGAGATGATATACATTTTTTAACTATTGTGCCCTCAAACTTATCTGTCATTTTGTGCTAATCATGCCCGGGTTGAGTTTGGAATTCCTGCGATCAGGCCATTCCTGCATCCTAATTCAAATTCTTAAGAACCAGTGTGAGACAAAGAACATTGAAATTTTTATTTCGCCCACTGCTCGGTCTAGTGGATCGGCATGAGCCATGAACATCATTCCTCGTAGTGTTGAAGCAACAAGAAGCAAGAGAGTACTCTTATTTTTCTTTTTGGTCATATTTCATAAGGCTTCTTACTGTAAGTTAGTTTTGGGGCTCTTGGAAGCCAAGTAGGGTTTTGCAACGGCGCAATGGATGCAGGATCAGCGGCCATGGCAGGGCTTTACTTGTAACCGCGCAGAATTAAGGCTTTTTACAAGGATTTTCTGCTGTTTCTTGTATTTATATTAAGTATGTATCTGAAATGAAAAGAATATAAAGCACTTCCTGTCAGTCTTATTTTCACGTAGTGATGGAGGACATTTTATTTTTCTAATTCCATTGTGCCCTCAAAAGTTTGGAAGCAGTGAATTGGACAAACTAGTTTAATTGGCAGACGCTCCTGTCTGAAGGCCTTTTTATTATTTTCGTCAGTACAGTTCCGAACATCAACAGAATTATTAATTTCATCGTCAGCTCCACGTATGCTCAGAAATGAGCTTGTAATTTTGTCGAATGTTTCTGGACTTTGTCACTGAGCTTCAGAATATCCCCACCCCACCAAAAAAACACACGTACAAGCAAGCAATTGGAGGCTCCTAGGATCTGAATTCATGTGGATGTTGGGCAACAGATCATTCCTTTGATCGCATCGGGAAAACAAGAAGTAAAATCAAAAAGCAAATAAAAGCGGCAAAACATGGCGTCGCCCGGACTCGAACCGGAGACCTTCAGTGTGTTAGACTGACGTGATAACCAACTACACCACGACACCTTTGATGAAATGATTCATTCGTCCAACTTCATTGCCCGACCAACGTCCATTCATTCACACGGTGATAGGCATGTAAATTTTGCTTGCCATACGCCTTATCATTTTTTTTCTCAAGCATAATTCACATTCTAATATGCTTATTATTGCCTATTAATTGATAATTTAATTTGGTTCTAAATATACAATTTTAACCCATTTTGTATATGACATTTATCTATTTTACACAAGTAATCCCTATGATTATTTCACATGTTAAGGATTTTCATTGAAAAACAATTTCAATACACATGATTAATATAAGAGCTTATTCCACCTCTAATTTTTAATATAAGAATTAGTTAAAAATTTAATTTAGTTATAAACATTAGATTTCAACTAATTTTGTCTCCAATATTTATCTATTTCACCCTTAAATAATTTCGATGATTATTTTAATGTCAAGAAGTTTTCAATAAGAAATAAGGGTTAATACAAATTTTAGTCCCTCAAATTTGAGCCCAATTTGGTATTGGTCCCTGAAATTTAAAACGTGTGGTATTGGTCCCTGAAATTATGTCCGTTTCAGACCGTTGGTCCCTGGCATCTTCGCACCGTTAAATTTTGCTGACGTGGCGTTAACACCGTTAAACTGATAAGTTGGCATATGACCTGGACATGATATTGGTCCCTCAAATTTGGGACCATTTTGGTGTTGGTCCCTGAAATTTCAAACTGATGGTATTGGTCCCTCAAATTATATCTGTTTCTGGCCTTTGGTCCCTAATAGCTTTAGGCCCTTCTCTTTTTATCTGTTCCTGTAGAACCCTCTGCTTTGCTGTTATCTGGTCTCAGCGGCTCTGGCGGCTTGCTGGTTGTGCCTGCCTTTTTGTTGGAGTTGCCGGTGAGGTTCTTGTTGCTTCTACTCAAACGTCTTACTCTAGTAATGGGCTTCTCTTTTTTCTTGGGAGATTCATCATCGTCTGTACTAGAAGAAGATGGCTTCAATGGGAGTGGTTTTGTATCTGAAGCCGGCTTCTTCTTCTCATGAACTGTTAAGTCACCTTTTTGGCCAAAGGTAGCAGAGGAGGTAGAAGGTTTAGCTGAGAATGCACTGCATTTCCTCCACACTAATATAGGAGCAGAAGCTCTGTGTTTTGACAAAAGTGAATCCCAGATTACATAGATTCTCTTCGACCATAACCTTTCATTGCTCATGCCACATCATCAAGTTTTAGTTGCCAAGTCAAATGCCGTATTATAGGTTAACAAAGTTAGAGCCAACTCAGACAAATTTGACGGCGTAAAGCTATCAAGAACCAACAGCCAGAAACAGATATAATTTGAGGGACCAATACCATCTATTTTAAATTTCAGGGACTAATACCAAAATGGCCTCAAATTTGAGGGACCAATACCACGTCCAGGTCATATGCCACCTATATGCCAACTCATTAGTTAACGGTGTTAACGCCACGTCAGCAAAATTTAACGGTGCCAAGATACCAGGGACTAACGGTCTGAAACGGACATAATTTCAGGGACCAATACCACACGTTTTAAATTTCAGGGACCAATACCAAATTGGGTCCAAATTTGAGGGACCAAAATTTGTATTAACCCAAGAAATAATTTTACTTGAAATAATTAATATAGATATCTTAGAGAAAACATTAATTTGTCATGAATAAGTAACTTAATTCCTCCGTATCAGCAAATCAGTCTGGCTCTTTATATGCCAGAGATATGGTACTTTCGTTTGAAATTAATTAGCTCTGCAAATCTGAAATAATTAATATAGATATCTTAGAGAAAACATTAATTTGTCATGAATAAGTAACTTAATTCCTCCGTATCAGCAAATCAGTCTGGCTCTTTATATGCCAGAGATATGGTACTTTCGTTTGAAATTAATTAGCTCTGCAAATCTGATCTACTTGAAAAGCTCTGTACAAATCGCTCGCCAGAAACATGATCTGCTGCTTTGGACTACGAATCTAAATCTCAATCAAACAAATCCAGCTTCCAAACAGGAAGAAGGTAGTAAACAACACAAACATGATATACACCGGACTTTGAATATTAGATCCAATTTATTTCATAGTCCCACTTCTACTATCTTTCACATTGCAACCCAAAAAAAAAAAAAAAAAAAACGCAGAATAGAACATTCTGCACCGACCTTCCTTGCCCATATAAGTTTCAGAAGATATGAATCGATCAACCAAAGCATACTAACTACACAAAATAACTCTTGTGACTACAAGACACAAGCAAGACAGAGTGAAGAAAAACAGAGACACGAAGTCCCTGGAAGACCATTTCCGGACCTCCTTAGCTTCCACCCTCAAGCTCTTGGCCCTCCTCAAAGCATCAACCTCTTTCAGCAAATCAAACTCCATACCCTTCTTCTTCAGCTCCTCCACACACTTTCCCAACAAGCTCCTGTCCTCCTTCTCTCTCTCCAGAAGCTTCTCCATGTGCGACTCCACGTCGCTCTTGTACCTCACCGCCCAGATTAGCCCCAGAGAGAATAACAGAGAGCACACAGATGGGATCCACGATCTGTGACAGGCCTTTTCCATGTGGGGTTTGGATGAAGACGCGGTGTTGAAGAGGAGCATGAGAGATGTGGAGTGGAACAGGAAGAAGAAGATGTAGAGCATCGTCATTTCTTTGCGAACAGAGTCGATTTGGGTCTCTTTGAGTGCGATTCGATGGAGGATGAGGTCTTCCTCCTTGAGCCATTGTTTAAGTAGAAGCCTGTGCGTTGGGGTTTCTGCGATTTGGTGAAGTGGGTGTAGGTGCTTCCATTCCATGATTGAAGATCTTGTGCTCTGGGGATCGGATTCAGCCATTCAGAGAGAAAAGTGAGAGACGCAGAGGAAATGAGTAGTATGTTAGTGAATCGAAGAAGAACAGAAGTAGAAGGAACAAGGGCTGTGGCTCCTTTAAACGGTCCCTTTTTTCGAATCTCGTAACGGTCATATTGGGAACGAATTTCCAGGATTGCCCCCTCGATTACGCCCTTGGCCTTGGACGGCTGAGTTCTAACGGCTAGTGACGGTGATTATTGTTAATAATCAAGAGAAATTAATTTTCAAACACTTTTAAAAGTATTATTCTCAAGTTGCTTATACATGAAAAAGGAAAGTTCTAGTTTTAAGTGGTTCTCACTCCTCAACAGTCAACAGCACTGAGATGATTTTTTATTTTTTTTCAAAGGATGATTCTTTTTTATGCAAGAATCCTCTTTTTAGTTGTTATACTTTTCCCTCTCTCCTTTTGGGAACTGGATTCTCTCCACTACCCTTTCCATCCTCTTCCCCTCCACCACCCTCCTTTTCTCTTCACAACCATTGGATCAAAACTCCAATGATCCAGATTTAATATTTTATAACATTTTATAAAAAATAAATATTATGATAAAAATAGATAAATAAATTTAAACTGTTAAAATCTAATCTGAACAGTTCATAACTACAACTGTTATTATAGAGCAATATTTTTTAAATTTTTTTTATTACAATTATAAAATGTTCAGACCAGATTTTAACAGTTTAAATTTATTTATTTATTTTTTAATAACATTATTTTATAAGATGTTAAATCTGGACCATTGAAATTTTGATCCAATGGTTGTGAAGAAAAGAGAAAGGTAGTAGAGGGGAAGAGGATAGGAAGATAGTGGAGAGAATCCAAGTCCCTCCTTTTGCATTATTACTTAGTATATGGACGCTCCTTGGGGAATTTAATGAGTTTCACCCCTTTTTCTCTGATCCGTAACGTATGACGCCAAAAAGACATATTTCAAGCTGCTGGCCACTTTCTAATGCCCCAAAGCCCCCGAAAAATAAAAAATAAAAAATAAAAAAATCCAACGGTAGTATTTTTGTAAAACCACTCCTTCAGTTGGTTATGCTGTAGAAGGGGGTGTTTGGATAGAAACCAAACTATAGTTTCAGAAATGTTTTTACGGTTTACGAAGTAAATATGTGGAGGAGTTTGCCTTATTTTGCAGAAAAGTGCTTCTGAGAAGCACTTCTGAGGGTTGCCAAACACTCCTGAAAAGAGGTAGTGTTGTTAGATGTATCATTTCTCACTATATTCATTACTTTCCCTCTTTTATTACTCTATTTTATTCAAAATATAAGATAAATTTTATTTATTTATGTTTATCAAGAAATTAGTTAAAATCAATTTAAAACAATAAATACGGAAAACATGTAATTTTTTCCCCAAACATGCCATAATTAATGAAGAGAATAGGTAAAAGATGCGATAAATAAATCAAAGATCGAAAAAAAAATATTGAGGGTCCCATTGAAAAAAATTCAATAATACATGTATCTTTTGTTCACAATCTAGGATTAATATAAGTTTTTGTCTCTCAAATTCATTCTTATTTTGGTTTTAGATCCTCAAGTTAAGAGAGTGGTTGGATGGAAATCAAACCATGGTTTCAAAAATGTTTTTACGGTTTATGAAGTAAATATGTGGATGAGTTTACCTCTTTTTACGAAAAATTACTTCTTAGAATCACTCTTGAGGGTTGCCTTTAAGTAAAATAATCCAAGTCTTTATTAAATTATAGAAACCGATATTTTAAATAAAAAAAACTTGAAAGGCCAAAACTTATGATTTGAAAACTTAAAGAACTAGAGATTATATTGAACAAAAAAAAAAGATTAAATTGAGAAAACAAAAATTATATTAACCTTAAATTTCATTTTAAATTTCACCCTCTTTCTGTAGTTTAGATGAAACTATGTCGTAACTAGTTTATTTTGTTTAAACCTGAAGCAGCGAAGCTGCTGTTTTAAATATTGACGCATTTTCCAATCCTCTGGTTGATCGATGATCGTCTTTTCTGTCCTTGATATATACAACTTTCGAGTTTCTCAGGCATGCAATCAGGTAATGGCTCATTTATTTGCTAATACACACAAACTACCAACGATAGTTTCTGAGATTTTATTACAAACTTGCAACTGCCACCTTCGCAAACCAAAATCAATAGCTCTCCAGCCCAGAAACACCACGATGATTACAACTAGAACATTGAAGGAAATTTTTTTTTTTTAAAAAAAACTAATTACAACGGTTGAACCACAGCAACAGGAAAATTTATCACCTCCATGCCCATGCAGTATAGGTCTCAAGTCTCAACTGTTGAAACACTCTTTATACTTGATCCTATATATGAACTGACTTAATTTGTATCACATCAGATCATGAAGGGTATGAGAATTTCAGAGTCAGGTAACTCATCTGACCATGCAAAGCCAGTACTTCCCAGGATTCAAAGTTCTCCATGACAGAACCCATGAGCAACGTCAACAACCCATTCGGTCCACAAGACTTCATTCTGTACACAATTGGACCGGAACAGTCTTAGGCTATTCTCACTTTACCGATCGTACACCTATGGTTCTTACACGAAATCGGTACTGGGGTTGAGATTCTTCTTCATCTTCATCATCGTCGTCGTCATCTTCACTAGAATCGTCTTCAACACTGTCCCATCGTGCATAGTTTAAAGTTGAATGCCCTTTCGGTTTTGGAATCGATTGCCATGCTTTGGAATGTTGCTCCGCTGGTTCCTCCTGTGGTGCTTTGGCAATCGTCTCTGGTGTGGAAGTTTTTGGCTCAGAGTTTTGGTCTATTCCTTGTTCAGATGATGACTTCTCGTCTATTTCAGTATTAATAGTAGCCTTGGCAAGCTCATCTTTATGATCTCTCCCAACATCATTCTCTTGGGATTTTTCCCATTTATTGTTTTCTTTTACTGTCACCTCTTCTTCATATCCCTGTTCTTCAAACTCCTCTTCTGACTCTGGTATTGGAGCAAGTGACTTTCCTTGAGCAGAAGAAAAAGTAAACAATTTCTTACTCGTAGCTGAGAAAGTATTCCAATTACAAACTACATTCCAGGCCAAATTTACTTGGTAATAGGAAAATCTCCACAGTTAGCTGTGTTTTGAACTTTGTTACCTATCAACCTAAAAGTTCAGTGCAATCCGAAAGTATCCAAAGGAGTAAAACAATCAAACAAGCTTGAGTTCTCACAAGACCTATAATTTTTAATAAAACTAGATTATAATTTATTTCATAGGGAATTCATAGCAGGTTTACTAATACAGAACTTAGCTGTCAAAAGTCAAAACTCTTGAATAGCAAGTTACCGAGCAATGCATTTAACTGCAATGATAAAAAGGTGGAGGGAAAAATAAGGCCCTACCAATTGCGTCCTTAAGCGAGCTTGAAGATTTTGATACACCTCTGAGGATGGATCCAACTCTAACAGTCGATTGACATCAAAAAGTGCTGAATGGTACTCCTTAAGGGTGACTAATGTTTGAGCCCGCAGCATCAAAGCTCCACTGTGCTTGTGATCTAGCTCAAGCACTGAGGTACATTCTTCTGCAGCCTGAGATGGCAGCACCAACAGTTAATTACACCCCATGAAAAAAGAAGAGTGTAGATCATACAGCAAAAGCTTGCAGTTAGACAAATAAGGACAGTGACAAACATGGAAGTGATAGCAAAGTTTAATTCTAAACCAATGTTTTTAAAATATCTATAACACGAGGAAACTAAAGTTTGATATCCAACTCTAGGAATGATAAGACTAATGATTTGGCATTAATAAAGCAGCTAGGCTTTGAAAACATCTGTTGCAAATTATACATCTTTAGACAGATATCTAGAGAAGAAGCCAATACATTCATTTCTTTTCTCATTCATAGTTCAATTGTGGAGGAAATTTGTATCTACAGGCCTTGTTTGGTACATGGATTTAATACTGATTTTACGCCTTCAACAAAGTACAAGCATGATTATCGGTCAATCCAAATAAGATTTCCTCTGTGCGCGCTATTATGTTTTCCATCTTCCTCTAGCAGCTTCAATACCTCCTTAAACTTGGACCTTATAGCTTTCCAAGGAAGAGGGGGAGGGGAGTAGCTATTCTCGAATCTGGATTGGCAAGATACAAGAGACTGAGCGCAAGCAGATATCCAACCAGAAACTACCACTGATAATTTTCTAAATTTTGAAGATGGTTTTCTCCCAATTGAACAGTTATCCTCACCCTCAAGCATCAGAACAAGCTGTACAAACTAAAGCCCGTTGCTGCCCATTTTCCACATAGTAAAAAATATGACAAAGAAAATAAACTTCACAGCACTAAAAATGTTTCCCCAAACATGGTTTTCATTCTTGCCATTATCAGAACTAGAAAGAAATATAATAGAGACGATTCAATTTTAATCGTCATTTATCTAAAAACTCTAACTTCATCTACATATCCAACTCAATTGAAAATACAGCCAGAAAAAATTAGCACCCTGACTTGAAGCATTCATCAACGAGTAATAACGTCACCAGCGTTATCAGTAGATTTATCCATAAAAGGGGAAAAAAAATCGAACCTTCTTGAAATCGTGAAGCTTCAGATAACAGGCAGCTCTATTGCTATGCAAAGCGATCTTTTGAGCCTTAGTCTTAGCCATCCCAATAGCCTCCGTGTAGAAACCTAGCGCGTCGCCATACCGTCCATCGCGGTACAGCTGGTGGGCGTGTTCGATCTTTTTCAACGGCGAAGTGGCCATGACGATCGTCGATCCAGCGTCGACCATAACCATAGAAGAACTCTAAACCACAAAATTCAAACTTTTCAGAAATTTGAACTTCGGGTAGTTCGCTGCTCAGCTCAAAATGGCAGAACAGAGAAAGACAGCTAGAGCGATCGAAATAAGGCGCAATTATATATGGGCGCATATCAACTCTTCCTCCGACACGCGCATTTGCTGTATTTGCTGAATAATTTTTGCATTTTCTTTCAAGGAAGGATAAGAAATCTTCTTTCTTTTTGTTAGTTTGGTTTCTAAAACTTGGACAACATTCTTCGCATGACAAGAAGAATTCCTGCAAATTCACCGTTAAAAATAATTTTGTATTTTTTTTTTACCGAATTTGATTCATAGGTTTGAAATTCTCACTTGGGCTGTTTGGTTTGAGGGGAAAGGAAGGGAGGGGAGTTTCATTCATCCTCCCTTTTTTGGTTTGATTAAAAAGAAGGGGAGGGCATTTAATGATCCCTTATTTGGTTCAAGGAAGGGAGGGGAGGGATAATAATAATCAATTTACCATTTTACCTTACATATTAGTTTATGTTTTTTATTGATATATTATATAAATTAATTTACATCTTAATTTAAATTATATAATTTAATAAAATTCAGTCTTATCATGAATATGTGTATAAAAATTGCATAGTAATTTTTTATTCTCATTATATAATATATATTTTAAAATAATCAATTAACAAATTTTATATGCTATAAGAAAATGAATTTTATTTTCTTAGGCTATCTTGTTTCCAGCTTTAAAATATATTTAATAATATATATTTATAAAAAAATATAAATTTATATATTATAATTTTTTATTTAAATATTTTTATTTTAAATATTTTTATAATATCTTTTTTATTATAATAATGTATATATATCTTTTTTTTTTATTTAGGATAATATATTTTTTATTCGAAATAAATATTATAATAATATATTTTATGGGTAAAGTGGAATATTAAAAAAGCCATAAGAGCATAATGTCCAAATTTTGGCTCCCCTCCAAAAACCCCCCAATTTGGAGGGGAGCCAAAATGGGGGGAGGGGAGGGGAGGGGACATTTTAGCTCTCCTCCCCTCCAAAATTTTTAACCAAATGAGGGGAGGGGCTCATTTTCCCTCCCCTCCCCTCCAACCAAACACACCCTTAGAAGCAGCTTTTTTATGGAATATGGTGTAATAAGTATATAAGAAAAGTTTTATGCTTATTGTTTATAACCCACTCAAAGTGACCCCACTTAAATATGGCCAAAATATATTAAGAATTAAAAGAAAAATATTCGTATATTAATGAATTATGTTCAAGAATCTTTCTATCATTGTAAATAGTAAAATGTTATAAAAATCATTAGTGTTTCAATAAAATTATTGAATGGTATTTATCTTGAAACAAGCTACAGCTAAAAAAATATTTTGAAATGGGATAAATGTAAATTAAAATGACAATTAATCTATTTTTGGCCAACGAAATCCATCTCTATTTAATATATTTTTTCTTCTTTTTTTTGGCCAAATATTTTTCTTAATTTTTAAAAAGCCAGTTTTCTTGAACAATAAGATGATTGGACAAGGTAATCGAGGACATCACCATTGACATATCATCTCTAATAACCGTGTTACAATGTTAACTGAATGAAAATTAATAAGACTTTTTAAAGCTATAAAGTGAACCCTTTTTTGTTGTTGGTAATTTTATCTCATAAAAACTTATTTTTTTTCCACATAAAAATTATAGTATTATTCATAAATTATTATACAATCGAGGACGATTGAAACAATGCATGAATATGCCTTTTCTAAAGTGTTACTCTGATTACAGTGGAGAAAAAGATTACTGGGTAAATTTTTCTTACATGTGACAATATTCATGTGATTTAAGAATGTAGAAATGTTAAGACAACTTTGAGTAACTCAACACAACAATTGACCTAAACAAGATAAAGAATAGAAGATTGTTGTTTGACCCATAAAAATTTGAACTCCGTTTTAAAAAAAGGAGCAAAACAAGAGGTATATTTTCTAACCCTAACCTTTCTCTGGTAAAATAATTGCTCAAAGTTGTTTTATTGGAATTTATTAATATTTAATACTATTTTAAATGGGAAGAATTCTATAAAAAAATTTAAAGTGACTAAATTCTAAATAAAATTTTTACAAAAATATGTTGTTATTTATATGTTTAATGTTATCAAAACCTGTTAAAGTATTGTTATAAAATGATTTAGTAATTTCAAACTTTTTTTTTTGAGAAATATTCATTTTAAGTATCTTTTTAAGAATAATCAAAATGTCATTAGTAAATATCACATGATAACTTCATTAAGATTTTATTCATTACATTTTATTTCAATGGATTTAAAATTATCTAAAATAATGTGTTGGATTAATAAAATTAAAAACTACTATAAAATTACATATCTCACTTTGCTTTCTATTTGTTTAATTTCTATATCTTACAAAATTCTCTCCTTAAATGCATACAATCATGCAAATTTACCTGCCAAGGATCCTGCAAAAGGCGAAATCCATGCGTTTTTGCAATAAAGAGTCAAAATTTTCTTACAAAAGTGGAAAACAAAAAACTTAAAAAACCGGAAGAAGAAATATCGGGTGTTTGGTGGGTCCCGGCGGGGCTGTACGGCGTAGGCTATTTCTGTGTCTTCTTTTTTGGGTCGCCCTTTGTTTTGCCCCTCTCCACACTGAAGAACCCTAAAACTCTGATAGAAATAATCTTCCCTTCTCTTCCTTCGTCTTCATCATCTTCATATTCATCAGTTCTTACCCAATAAGAGCAACGCGGGTGCAGGGAGGCTCATAATTTTTGTGTTTTGTTTTTTGCTTGTAGATTTAACTGTATCGAAGCTTGTCGAACTCTTCTTCCTCACTGGAAAGTAAGTTTTTTAGATTCGTGCCATTATCCTTGTGAGTGCTGAAAATTTTAGTTTTTCTTATATAGTTGGGGTATTTATTAGAAAAAATTAATGTCGCTGACACCGGCTATCGGTTGACTGGGCCCAATGATGGGATTAGGGTTCTGGGGTTGCAAGACGATCTTGATGTCTGGACTGTCGTTTTCTTGTAATGAACTTAACATGAAATCGGGAGCTTTCCGAAGTTGCTCTCACATTCTAATTCTATATGAACAAATAGTGCTTTATGGTGAATGCCTTGTTTTTGGTTGCGACTCGTGGTTTGTCGATTGCCTGACTGCCTTCTTTTTTCATGTAGCTATTAATTGGCCATATGGAAGAGCGTAAACTGAGACTAGGCATAATATGATGTATCTTAGTAATTATGTGTTTCTTCAATGTCTAATATAAGCAAAGAAGTGTCTAGAATACAGTTTGATATGCAAGGATGAGATCTTGACTCTCAACAAGCGTTTATAACAAATTCTTAACCTTTCAGTTGTCATGTGATTGCATTCTATGTTCATTATGACATAACAGACCTTTCTACTCAATAAAAGAAGAGATTATGTGGTAAAGAGGGAAAAAAAAAAAAAATCCCCCTTCCTTGCTGGTCTTGTTGTGTAATAATCGAGAGAGTGATGAATGCCATTTGTGAAGCAAGTTACCAAACTTCAACTAACTTATTCTGTTCTGTATTGCTGTGCTAGTTATGTGTTAGCTCTAGGTGCATACTGGAGTTTAATTTAGTGATTATAGATTGCTTTAGTCGTGGCATATAGAGGCACGGTGCCTTGGTTCTTTGATTGAGAGGATGCTGCTGCTTTAATATCTGTTCACAACGTATCTCAAACTTTTATATATAGCATAATGTTTGTTCATAACATTGGATGCGGAGATTTAATGAGCATTTGTGTGGATAAGGCTTAGTTAGGAGCATATTTAAGGGGGTATACCTTTCTTTTATACCTCAATTGGTTGCCCAAGAACTGGTCGCGTGTTTTTTTTTTTGGTTGAGAAAAGAACTGGTCACATATGAGGATATTTTTATTAAGAAAATTTTGAAATCGGTTAAGTATGTCTTATTTTCTGTTGGAGGAAAAATTTAAGGATATTTTGCTAGCATTCTTTTATTGTGTATGCTTGTTTCCTCATTCGTATAGTTAATGGGCAGGGAAGAAACTGTACCTTACAGTCTTGGCCGTTGCATTGTGATATCATATACACAATCTGAACAACTATAGTCATCTGTCAACACCATGGCTGGAGTGCTCTCTGGAGATGTCTCTCATCATGGAACTTATCAAGGGAGTTCTCAAAGACACACTCCAGAGAAGCAAGAGGATGGTTCTCGTTGGTACTTTGCTAGGAAGGAGATTGAAGAAAATTCACCATCTAAGAAAGATGGCATAGATTTGAAGAAAGAAACTTACTTGCGCAAGTCATATTGTACTTTTCTGCAAGATTTAGGCATGAGACTTAAAGTGTGAGTTCACTGTTATTCAGACAGCTTTCTGTTTGCCTGTTTTTCTCTTTTGGTAATGTTAAAGCTCTATTTCAACTGTAATTTGCACTTGTTATACTAGTTTAACATTTATTATGGATTTTATTTTCCTTGGTCAGCTAAATTCGATTCTTTGTTTGGTGGTACTTTCCAAAGGCAAGGTTGTGCTAGTGATGCTTTGTCTGTATAACCATATAGTTTATCACTGAATATCTATGAAAATTTATATTTTTTTGGCTACTTGTATTGAAAGTACTGTTAAATGGCACTGAAGATGGATAACTTAACATATCATGAAGTTGATTTTGGTTTTTGGTTTTTGATTTTATTTTATTATTATTATTATTTTTTTTTTTTTTTTTGTGACACAGACCTCAGGTAACCATTGCCACAGCAATTATTTTTTGTCACAGATTCTTCCTTCGTCAATCCCATGCAAAGAATGATAGGAGGGTGAGTCTGTTTTCTGTTTCCTAAGGTTCATATTGCCATTGTGAGATAATAGCTCTCTTTTTCTTGTAGTAAACATCTTTATTGGATCTTGTGATATCATAGGTTCATCCCTTATCTGAATTATGGATGTATGCACTTGGAATTTTCTATTTTTAGGGCTCTGGTTCATTATAACTAATCGACTCTTTATTATGTGTCTGAATAATGCAATATTTAATGGTTTGGTATCTATATAGGTGAAATGGTAGTTCTATAGTCTTCTATGTCAAATCAATTGTTCGCCAGATGTTTGAAGGATTTGTTAAGACAGTTGAAAGAAACATGCTGAATTATCTCTATATTTTCGTGCTATCCTCCTCTGTTCATTTTCTATCTTATCTGTTGATCTTCTTAATATATACGTCTAATGATTACTCTTGGAATGCATGGACCGGTTATAAATAGTCTTTTGGCCAGAAATACGTCTTACAGTTAATGATAGATTCACCACTTTGTGGGCTTATAGTTTTACGTGAATACCCATTATTATGGATAACCCATTAGGTGAATCTTTCCTAGTACTTAAAAGAGCTAATGATAGGATGGAAGAATAGCAGCATCTGAAGGAAAAATAGTAGCAACCAGTGAGAAAATTGTAGACAAGGTGAAAAAGGGGTGTTTGAGGGCAAGAATGTTAGAGAACTCAGTCATTTAGTGCGACATTACAGAGTATCTAGGCTTGGTGCTGTAGGTGAGCCTGTTCCCGTATCTTTAGCAATATCTTCCCATACGTGGGATGGAATGGAAAGTTGTAATAAATCTGTTTGATTCTTCATACTTGTGCTGTCATCACATTGAACTACCAATTATTTAAGTCTTCAGGGCCTCCCAAAAACATCAGAGTTGTGCATCTGTCATAAGTGCGAAGAAACCCCAAATCTGGCCACAAAAAGAGGAAGCTTTATGCTGATTGCTTTGCAATAAGGGATTATAAATTTTCACTTTTTAAACCGGCCAAATCATACTACTGAGGATTTTTTTTCCAGTTACATGCATGTCTTGTGATTGTTGACCAAGTAGTTCGTCTGTTGGATAACTTTTTATTCGTTTATAATTCTACGTCATAAATTGCATTTTAAGGAATGTTTTATACTGGCCATCACCCTGCTTTTTAGGCTTTGGATGCGTTTTTTAGAATCATCCTATGCTTGATCGGGTTCAATCTTGTATCCTGCCAGTTATATTATGTCCATAGTCTTTGATAATCTTTTTCTGTGTTCACAAATATGATTGCTACACTTTGCACAATATACAGTGCAGAATATTTTTCTTTCTTTTTTTATTGCTTTGTGCAACTATAAAATATTACATTGGATAGGTGATACTAGTTAATTAGTTGTGTAAACCTGTTTTGCTTTTTGCAGACTATTGCAACAGTATGCATGTTTCTTGCTGGGAAGGTTGAGGAAACTCCTCGACCTCTAAAGGATGTAATTCTTGTTTCATATGAAATTGTACATAAGAAGGATCCTGCAGCGGTTCAGAGAATCAAACAAAAGGTTCATTTTATGTCTCTTGCTCCTTTGATTTTATCTGAAGAAATCTCTGCTAGGTGCTACAATCACTGAACTGCCTGTTTATGACATGTTTTTTTGTTTGTGTGTTTCAGTTCTTTGTATTTTTTTAATCTGAGCTATTATCTTCTACCTATCTAAGTGGTTAAAATTTCATTTTTACTTTCTGTAATAGATTAGATTAGTTCCTGCTTTGAGAATGAAACTGAATGCAACAATTTTGTCTTTTAATTTATATCTGAATTTTGTTTGCCGGGCTGAATCAAATCTTTACTTGCTTCATATTTGTCTTTTTAACATTTTTATCATTTCTTTGAAAATTTGGATTTTCAATTTTGTTCCCTGTGTGGTTTTTATAGTATGATCTTTTCTCACACCACTTCTATTTCTTGCGACTATGTTGCAGGAGGTATATGAACAGCAGAAGGAATTAATCTTACTAGGAGAGAGGGTTGTTCTTGCAACCCTTGGTTTTGATCTTAATGTGCACCATCCTTACAAACCACTTGTTGAAGCAATAAAGAAATTCAAAGTTGCTCAAAACGCCCTTGCACAAGTTGCCTGGAATTTTGTGAATGATGGGTATGGAGATAACAGCATTTTTGTTATGCTCAATTGCCTTTCTTTGTCCCTTCCTGAAATTAGGATCTGATGTGCAGACTTCGGACATCTCTGTGTTTGCAATTTATGCCCCATCACATTGCAGCTGGAGCCATATTCCTTGCTGCCAAGTTCCTCAAGGTGAAGCTTCCATCAGATGGTGAGAAGGTTTGGTGGCAAGAGTTTGATGTCACCCCACGCCAATTGGAGGGTTGGTATCCTTTTTATTGTTTTGATTTTTCTGCCAGTATTTAGGGATATAAGAAAATGGAAAGTGTATCTATATTTTTCATTTCTCTTTCTCTGTTACCTCTACCCTTGATCTTCCACGTTTCTCTTCCTCTTCTATGTGTGGAATGGTGTTTGAGTAAGAATCGTCTTGTTAATTGAGATTCCTAAGTTTACCAAGAAACACAAATGTAGCAAGATCAGTTTAAGCAGGTGGAACCAATCTAATAGCACATATCGTACTCAATCGCTTACTTCCTTATTATCTTGAAATACCCTATTGTGTACTTTCGCAATTCACTTTCTGCAGAAGTTAGTAATCAAATGTTGGAGCTTTATGAACAAAACCGACTGCCACCATCCAATGATGCTGAAGGAGCTGCAGGCAGTGGGGCTACTAACCGGCCACCTGCAAAAGGTCCAACCAGCAATGATGAGACTGCTACCACAAACAGCAATTCCCAGACTGGTCCCATGAGTTCAAAAATTGAAACCTCAAAATCTGCAGCTTCTAAGGCGCTTCCTGAGTCATCTGCTACTAATCATGTTGGGCGCCCTTTGTCCAACCACAATAGAGGTGGTGATTATGGAAGCTCAGAAATGAAACATAGGGCTGAAGATGAAGCTAAACACAATCAGCATCCTGAATGGGAACATCCTGTCTATAGGGAAAACTCGCAGGAACCTGCAGACAAATCCCGTTCTGGTTATGGTGAAGAGCAAGAAAGCAATGCTGGGAGAAGTGAAATGAAGGAATCTGGTGAATTTAAAGATAAACATACAAGCAGAAACCTAGATCACAGAGATGGTACATCTGGCCGGCCACCTCAGGAGGCCATGAAGAAAATTGATAGAGACAAGGTAAAAGCTGCACTAGAGAAACGGAGGAAAGCATCTAGTCAGGTAACTAAAAAAACAGAATTCATGGATGATGATGATCTCATCGAAAGAGAACTGGAAGATGGGATTGAACTGGCTTCCCAGAATGAGAAGAACAAGCAGGATAGGAGGCAAAGCTGGTCTAAGTCATCTGATAAATCAGATCATGAGACCATGCAGCATGGAAGGCATCACGATAATGATGACGAGCATCATCATGGTATGAAGGGGCTGTCATCATACCAATCTGATCTAAGTAATGTGGAAGAAGGGGAGTTGTCGGCACTTGATGACATTGGCCCAGGACTTCATTCACCCAAGTCAAACAGCCGCAAGAGAAAAGCAGTGAGCTCACCCGATAGAGTTGTGGAGGGGAGACAATGGCACAATTATGGCCATGGTTCTCATCATCATAATCGTTTTGATTATATGGATGACCGAAACAAAGTCGGCCGGCTGGGTCATACCGAGAGGGATGGCAAAAGGCACATACAAGAGAACCATGTTTGATAATGTGTCTGCAGATGCGGGGTATGTGTCACTTGTAATTTTGAAATATATCTGGATGTATACCTTAGCAAAGATCTTGGAAAGCTCTCAATTCTGTTCTGATGCAGATGCAGACCCTGAGTTGATGTTTATTCCCCTGGTCTAAGAAATCTCTAGATTGAAGGTAACTCTGGTATCCCTTCTTCAACTTGGTGGGTTGGACCAACATTTGTATTAATTTTTGCCCCCTTCAATTAATGGGCTTTAGTTTGGCCAAAATATTTAATGGGCTTATAGGATAAACGGTATTATATGAAGCGAGGTATATCTGGATTGAAGATGGACATGCAATGGAACGTCCATTTTTCACATATCATTATCCATGTTTATTCTGATTGCCCCTCCGAGATTATAGGCATTCTGATATAAATCAAATCGAGTGATTAGAAGATGGAAAGAGCTTTTCTGGTGCTGTACTAATTCTAATCTCATGGATGAATATTATTCATGATCTAAGCAATTTCCCATTGTGGTTAGGTTGCAGAGGATGAATTATCCGGTGATCCTAAACTGGATATTTATTTCAAACTGGGACCATTGTTGAACCTCCGTGATGAAGCTAGTGAAATAAATGATTTACAGCTTTCCAAGTAGTGAGATTTGAACATCCATCTTTCTTATGGATTTTTCTTAATGCCATTGTACGATTCTGGAATTGATGTAAAATGTTCATGAACGCTTAAATGCAACCGGGGTCGCAGAAATTGCTGTAGGGACACAGTTACCCAGTGCTACATTTTTGCTAAGTATTATATTGAAGTTCCCAAGCCCTATGAAAAATTTCAAATTTCTTCGATTTAATCTCAATGAGTCCAGAATCGTAACAAAGCAAGTCTGTCTCCTGAAAATCTTTTGGCTCAAGTTTCACTTCTGAAATCAGTGCCAAAGGATAAAATGACTCTAACGTGCACAGTTTCGATTCTTGATTGTCTATTCCTGCCTCCACTGTCTCTGATCTCCGATCTCCCAAGATAATGAAAGTATTACGATTTACAGAAGAATTTGACTTGCAATCACTCATTAGAACTCCGTATCGTGCCAATCATGCTGAACACTTGTAAAACAACGCTGTATGACACACACAAAAAAAAAATAGTGGAACACTTATAGAGCATGGCAAATGCGAAGCACACAGTAAAAGTACAATTGAAGCTTTTGTTCCTGATCTAAATAGTCTCAGTCAAAAGAATGAGAAGTGAGAACAACAAAAAGCAGTGTGTGTGAGTGATATTAGCGTCCAGACAAAGGTCTCATGCCGGACTTGAATTGCATGGAGAAATTTGATCCTACAGATAAAAAAGTGGGAGTGTGCATGACACATCTTGTGGGAAAAGAGTGTGTACTAACTACTAAGGGAACAGAACAATCTTTTTAGTATTGGAAAACATGAAAAAGTGGGACTGGTGATCTTATGCTTCCAAAATCAGCCTCAGATTCACTTCCCTTCAAACACCCACCATTGACACCAACATGACCTTGTTGGCTTCAAACATCCAAAAAGCAGGTGTGAAACACAAACGTGTACCTCAACCAATGGAACAAGTCATTTCCAAGGATTTACGCATTAAAGTTTCAATTTTTCTTAAATTTTTTTGGGTATTATGTATACTCCTTTTGTTAAAAGAAATCATCAGTTTGTAAAGAGGAAAAGTTGCTTGGTTTCAAAGCAAGTAAAAGATTGTGCTTTTATAATTTTGATTTAGTCCTGAAAACAAGCCTATGAGGCTCCGTATTCATCATCAATCAGAGCATAAGATGGCCTTTCATGAAAATTAAGGCATCCAAACATAGAATCTGTCCCTTCTGATGATTCGGTCAAAAAGGTCAGAAAAAAATAATTAGATCTTATCATATCAATGCACTTTTGTTCCCAATTAATTACTCCTTTTTTCAACAACAGAATTCAGCCTTGTACCCTCCTCTTAATTATTTGTCGTTTCCTCATTCATTTTACTTATATATATATATAAAGGAAACCGTTCACATAAAGTTAGAATATATAGATTTTCATTTTCTTTTTTAAAATATTCATAAATTCTTTTAAAAATAAAAGTAACGCCTGTAAAATTTTAAGAAAATTCAAGAGAGGTCTTTGTAATTTAGTGAGACATTAGGAGTATCCTCTATTAGATGAAGTTTAGGTAAAGATATATTTCTCTAAACTAGATTTGCTCCATACACAAAAACTAGCAATTAAGTCACAATCATTTTCTCCATACGCATCAATGTTTCTAACACTCCATTTATCCGACAAGATTTTAACAAAGTTTGTAAGAATCCCAATAATGATTTATTTTAGAAATATTTTTTAGAGGTCATGTAAGATAACCAGTATATTAGCAAAACCAGACAGACTCCCATATATATTGCATATGATATGAAAGATTATGGGTTGCCTTAACATGGATATAAACACATTTTCTCAAGTATTTCACAAAATTTGAGTTAAGTACTATTGCTTGTGACTTATGAATAGTCTCACCTTGTTATAGATTTGACGAGATATATAGAGGATAGCTTCTTACAGAAATGGAGAGAGGGAAAATAAGAAAAACGTTGGTGTGTTGCATAAGGCGGAGCAATAATAAATTATTGAGTTTAGAGAGAATCAAACAAGTGGGGAAGGGGGGAGAGAGGGAGGGAGAGGGAGAGGGAGAAGGAGAGGGTACCAGATACTCCGTACTGAAGAGAAGATAAGTGTTTGAAATGTATGAGAGTTATATAAATGGATGGATGCTGTATGTGGCAAATAGGCCTTGAAAAAAGATGAATTTTGATGAAGAAGCTACCTTTCCGTGATACCAAGTGAGGTAAGGAAGCCGGGAATCTTAATTTTAATTTAATTTCTCACTTAACAAAACATCGATCGTGCCACACTGCCACTGAATTTGAACCCTATTCCTCTTTTTATATTACCATATCTGATCTACAGTAACATTGTTCCCAATAACCAGCACATATATAAGTATATCTATCATCCCTCTTCCTTTTTATTCTCTTGCATAACCAATCTATCTATCAAATCCTAAATGCTTATATATCATAAATTACATCACGCTCTATGTTTATGTAATTGTGATATTATTTGTTATAAATACGACGAAGTCTATGTAAAACTCTCTTTTTATCTGAAATATAAAGAGGCTATAACACTTGACTCTTTCTTTTTCTATTACTCAATTTTTCAAGGCCTTTCATGAAGTTTTTTTGCTCCTGAGGATTAAAACTCAAATGTCCTTTTCATAGGGGATGTATATGATATTCTAAGCTTGAAATATCAGTCGGTGGGTTGCAGAAAATCACGCACCTAATTAAATTCACATGAATTATTAGATAGGCTTAATTGAAATTGTTAGCTGGAATGATGTACAAGTAGTTTAGCTTATAATAAGAACAGAGTTTAGTGTAGGTGGCAACGGAATAAAGTGAGATATGTAGATATAAAAATCAAGTCCAAATCCTTCTAATATACTTCCTCTGATCTAAATGTGCACGACAACTTTTAGAAGCATTATTTGATCCAAAATGCAGGACAATATATGTGATATTAACTAATCTTCTTCCCATTTTATCCTTCATTTTCTCATTTTTATTATAATTAACTAACTACTCTCAACATGCATGAATTAGTTAGACTGTTTTATATTTAAGATCATCAGAAGAATTAGCATAATCCAGGTATGTATTTTTTATTTATTTGATCAAATGTTTCCTCTTTCAAAACTTAAACTGCAAAGGGTTTTCGGCTCTCCAAATAAGTGCACTTCCTAGTATTCAAACTTGTATTCTCCTCCTTACGGGAACGAGACAGCTTACCATTCTAGCAAACAACTTATTTGTTAATCCAGGTATGTATTACTATTAGTAAAAAGAAATTATCTTGTGAAAGGACAAGAGAAGACACTGTAATTAACGTGAGGATGATATTAATTTGAGAATTGAACACATGAAACAAGAGAAGCTGCTTCTTCGACATGAAATCAAATCAAAGGAATATATGTGCTGTCGTGGTATAAAATTAAGTGTCCATCCAATCAAAGGGGTGTCACTTTGGCCTACGTAAGAACTAATAAGTTCCATATATATACCACTGTTATCGTCGCCAAGGGGTAGGTTTTCAACAAACATCAAGTCAATGTACTTGTGTTTCGACTAAAATGTTATGCAAGTCCCATCTGGATTCCCTCGAATAATGCAATTCTTGATAACTGATTTGGTGCATACCATAAAGTTTTAGAGAAAAACAAGCATACTAATAAATTTTATTTACATGTGAAACCTATTAATACACATACTTAGTTTTTCTAATGACATGTAGAGCTATATCATTGAAAAAGAAGTTCCTTAAATAAGTGGTTATGAGTTTGAATCTAAGCCCTTAATCTTTCATATAGACAGGAACTTAGTTGAAAGAAATTTATCTTTTTACATCAGTTGTTGCTAACTGGTATAAAAAAAAAAGTTGTTTTGACACTCATTGTAATAATAAGCGGTAAGGAAAGTCAACAATCTATCGCATTTTATTTACAAAAATGTTACTCATCCGGTCCTAAATATAAAACTTATTTTGTAGTGTAAAAATACACTGCAAAATGTGTATTGTATTTAGGACCAGAGGGAATACCTATTACGCTTTCTACATTATTCTTGCCACAATTTGTGTGCATAGAAATAATTTTTCTTTTAACTGTTGTTTAAAAAATAAAAGAAGAATTTTCTTCAAAATAGGGGAGAGATTTGATTATCCGAAAAAAAAGGAAAAAAAATTTGGGTGGAGGGGGAGATGTGGGGTACTTGATTTGTTTACAAGAAATGTAACAAACCCATGTGGTAGATTCTGAGTCTATTACCATAGGATGCGTCTTTTGTAATAGTACCATGTGGCCAACTTTAAGCCTTTAAAGTCTTCAACACAGTATTATGCACATGACCCCCTCTTTCTATTCTACTTTCTCCTTTTTTCTCTCCTCTGCTTTTCTTTCTATGTTTCTTAATTATTCATTTCTCTTTCCCTTGTTGGCTCTAATTTGCCCAGTTTCTCAATTACTTTACTTTATTCTACCTGTAAAAATTCTTATTCTTTTTCATCTTATTTCCATTCACAATACACGAACACACATAATTCTGTCTCTCTACGTGTATTTTGCACATGTAATTACAAACGAAAGAAAAAAAAATCATATCTAACTATGAGGTTTAGTTTTTCTTTTAAATTCTTAATATCCTCCAATGTAAAGTACTCAAGAATATAATCAAGTTCTTTTAGTCTTTAAACAGTTGAAACATTGTTTGAAAGTCGCACATATTAGAACACCTAATTATACTTTAAATTAGAAGTGGTCTAGAATAAAAAGTGATCATAATTCAACTTAATAATTCGGTAGATATAGGGTAAATTAAAATAATGATGTTATTAACTACGTATTTTATATTGAAAAGTTGCAAACAAAAATATCACAACTAAATTTAGTTGCCTTCCTTACCTTGTTTACGCGTTTACCGCAAGGCGGCATAAATAGGGAAAAACATTTGACTAGTTTGTGGAAAAATAACCATCAAATTCGAAATATTATGTGATTTTTTGTTTGGCCTAAGTAATTATATTGGGTATTGGCCCTGTGCTGTGATATGATTGACTTTAAATTTAAGTAAACATCTTTTTAATTGTCTCTAGTTTGATAAATATAACATTTATTTTTTAAAAAAAATTGTTGACTGGACTTTGCCTTTTAATATACAAGATAATAATCTACAAGTTTCTTTTAGATTTATAATTATCCTTTTAACATGTAAAAGCTCATTAAAATATAAAGAAGTGAAGAAAATTAAAAGAGTAGAGAAGATTAACAATTCATGCATGGCATACTTACGATGAATGATACAGTTTTTATAAATTTTATATTTATATTTATTAAAAAAGAGACCTAAAAATTTAGTAAGTTACTATATTAAAAAAAGTAAAATGTAATTATTGCAGAAAAAATAACATTGATTAGTTGCAAATTTAGATGAGTTAAGAATAGTGCCACTTATTTTACATTTTAGTTGGAATTATTTATTTGAAAAGTGAAATTAATTTAAAATTTTAATGAAATTAGAAGAAACTAACCAAAGTACTATTTTACTTGTGAAAACCAATAATATGCAAACACTTAAGAATGTACCAAAATTCTGTTTAGTCATGTATCCAAGCCGCCTAATAAGCTATTTTTGACATACCCCCACTTGCCTCAACAACTTGCCTCAGCCTTACCCCACTAACACATTCACCTATATTCCCCTATTTCCATATCTATCTGTCTATATATATGTATATATTACTCACACACCCACCAAACCAAAACACACATACACATACACATAAAAAACCAAATCTCTCAATCTCTCTCTCTCTAGCTGTCTATATATCTTCCTCTTTCAATGGCTTCCATGCCTCAGTTCTATTCAAACCAGACGCTTCCCAGTGATTTCACCGCCTTCACCACTAACAATTCACTGATGAATGGAATGAATTGTTCAGTTATGGAAGATAATACAATGTGGGGTGATCAGAGATATGGCTTGGTTCCATGGCTTGATAATAGTTTTGGTACCTATGCTCTTGATCATCATCATCGTCATCATGATCATGTGGTGTCGTCGCGCCGTCCATGCGTTATTCCGACGCATGGTCTCCGGCTTTTCCTTCGGACCACCGTGCCGCCAGCTGCATGCCGGAAGTCCAAAGCCACCACAGCTTCTATGGCATTAACAATAATGAAGGGTTTCAGAGCTTCAGCGGCGGATTATTATACCAGCAACCATATATTAGTGACTTTGCAGATGAAAGTTGTGGCTTCGTGGAGGACGTCAAGCCTCTTTCTTGTCCTAAAGCTTCAAGAGAAAACTGGGTATATGCTTGATATATATAAATATATATATAGTTAATTGAGATCATGAAATATATTGGTAATTATGTTTGAAACTGAGGATTAATTAATGTTTTAATACAGGGAATTCAAGGGAATAATCAAGTGCTAGGAGTTGATCAAGAGAACATTAAGGTGGGAAGGTATTCGGAAGAAGAAAGAAAGGAAAGAATTCTGCGATATTTGAGGAAAAGAAACCAAAGGAACTTCAACAAGACAATCAAGGTGATCTCTCTTTTAATTAACTTTTTCTATCTCTAAGTCAAAGGGAATATAAAGTACTTAGAATTAGAATTTATTCAATTGCTTTTGTTTTTCCTTTCTCTATGAACATAGGAATTTGATTTCATACATTTGACTGATACAAAATTCCACATATTATATACATACAGTATGCTTGTCGGAAAACCCTAGCTGATCGCAGAGTCAGAGTCAGAGGAAGATTTGCAAGAAACAATGAGCTTTGTGAGGATGAAATGACAATGAAAAAAGAATATTGAGAATCTGCAACAATACGACTCGTATGGTGGTGATTCTATCCAGTTCCAGGTACATACATATAAATAAATTTCATTACACTGTTAATATGGATTACTAAACTTATAATTGAAATAGAATAAGAATCATACATGATTACAACATTTTTATATCAATTAATTTGGCTTCTTTTCATCTTTTTCTTTCCGTCTGGAATTCTTTCACCCAGAACA